>NW_023411759.1:0-62686 GCF_903995425.1 Onychomys torridus | reverse complement strand
TTGTCTAAAAAATAAAGTCAGGAACTAGAGAGATAGACAGCTCAGCAGGTGAAGGCACATGAAGTCCAGTCAGACATTATGAATTCAGTCTCCATGATGATAGAAGGATATTTGAGTTGTACACACACACACACACACACACACACACACACACACACACATACACACACACACAGTTAATAAAGACTCGAGAAAGAAAGACACATGTATCCTTCACGTTAAGTATCTAAACCGAGATAACTGGGAATCTGATAGAATGATGGAGAGGTAGATCCCTAAGTCACTCTCAGATGACAGTGGTCCAGACTCTACTTAGAGCTCTGGCTGCCTCCCTTTTCAGACTCCAGTTCTGTAGTGACACTCCCCACCCTGTTGTGGGCCCCTGGGGACCATCTGAAGCCAGTTTGACAGAACCAGTTCTCAGCTTTTCCTTTTTGTTTCTTTATTCAATAAATACTGTGTTTTAATTAGGGTTTCTATTTCTGTGATGAAACACCAGGAAAGGGATGACTGGATAGGGGGCAGGCATGCAATTCAGGAACAGGGAGAAACTTGATGCAAGGGAAACTCCCAGGAATCTACAAGTCTTACCCTAGCTAAGACTCCTAGCAATAGTCGATATGTATCATGAACTGACCATCTCCTGTGACCAGGCAAGACTTCCAGTGGAGGAATTGGGACACCAACTCAGCCACATAGCCTTTGACCTACAGTCTGTCCTGCCTGCTCTATGTGCTGGGGTAAGGGTGGCCAACCAATGACTGATCCAGCCTAAGACCCATGCCATGAGAGTAAGCCACCCCTGACACTGCCTGGAGTGCCAGGACCCAGAGGATGGAGGGCCCAGAGACCTGGGATAGAATCAAATACGACTGGAGAAAAGAAAAACGTCAGTATAATAATGCCTAATGATATTCTGCTATACACACAGCCCACTGCCTAGCCCAGTTGTCATCAGAGAGGCTTCATCCAGCAACTGATGGAAATAGGCCCAGAAACCCACAGCTTGGGGAATCATGATGAAGAGAAGGAGGAAGGATTGTAGGAGCCAGAGGAGTCAAGGACATCAAGAGAAAACACATAGAATCAACTAGCCTGGGATCATAGGAGCTCACAGTCTGAACTGACAGCCAGGGAACCTGCATGGGGCTGACCTAGGCACTCTGCACATATGGGACAGTTGTGTAGCTTGGTCTTCTTGTGGGATTCCTAACAGTGAGAGCAGAGGCTGGCTGTCGTTGACTCTTGCTGACTTTTGGAACCCAATTCCTCATACTGGGTTGCCTTGCCCAGCCTCAATACAGGGTGTGTGTGTACTTAGTCTTACTGCAACTTGTTATGCATTGTTTTGTTGATATCCCCGGGAGGCCTGCCTTTGTTTGAACAGAAACTGAGGAGGAGTGGATGGGTGGGGGCAGGAGTGGAGCATGGGAGGGTGGTGATGTGGAAAAAGTGGGGAGGGAATGGGAGAAGAGGAGGAAGGAGAAATTTCGATTGGTATATAAAATAAATAAATTAAAAACAAAAACAAAACATACCCCCACCCCTACCATGACCCAAAGCAACTCGGGAAGGAAACGGTATGTTTCTTCTTATAACATGCAGTCCATCTTTCAGGGAAGTCAGGGAATGACCTCAAGGCAGGATTCTGGAAGTATGACTAGTAATTGATGCAAAGGCCATGGAGGAGTGCTGCTTATTGCCTTGCTCCACACAGCTTGCTCAGTTTGCTTTCTTATACACTCCAGGACCACCAGCACAGAGGTGGCACTACCCACAATGGACTGGGCCCTTCCACCTCCATCAACCAATTTCAAAAATGCATCTGAGGCTTGCAGAGGCCACTTTTCACAACTGAGGTTTTCTCTTCCCAAATGACTCCAGTTTGTCTCAAGTTGAGGAAAAAAAATAGAGATACATTTTACAATTGCAAATTGCTGACTTTGCTTCTGTAAACTTGCTTGCATTAGACACTGACCCATCCTCTCCCTGGAAATAAGTAAAAAGTTTCAGAGCCTAGCTGTCGGCCTTGGGACAAGGTCAGCAATTATAGATTAAAATAATAATAAGTCCCTGTTTAAAAATTCCTCAAAGGGGACCCAAGATAAGGACCATCTGGCGAGTCCAGCAAACTAGGTCAAATGTCAGCCTATCATAAGCCTATAACTATATGAACACCCCTCCAGAGTAACCGCTCCCCCTAGACCTCCGCTGAGCCAACCAGTTTATGACAAATGTTACAAAATTTCCCAGGTAACAAAATGATTGCTGAAATATATGATGATTTTTAAATTGGGCCAAACCCAGGGCACCTGGTATCTTGGGCTAATTTTGTAGTTTATGCCTTTAAAAATGCTTGTAGCAACTTCTCAGGGCTCTCTGTCAGAGAGCCCACTAGTGCCAGTGCTGAATACATTCCTCTTGAGTGTTGCATCTGCTGGTTTGGAATCTTGGTTTCTGGGGGAGCCCTCTTGCAGATGAAAGTATCCCAGGGGTCAGGGGTCTTTCAAAGTTGATGATAAAACTAGCCAGCACAGCCTGCTAGTGTTCTAGGCACCGGCAGAAAGTAAGAGAGAAGCTAGATCGAATTCCTGGTAACATGGAGGATCAGTGCAATTAAGGAACTGCCATGCAGATGGCTGGGGCAGTGGCAAAGTCATCAACAGGTATAATGCAGGCCCTTGACCCCAAGCCCCAACACAGGTGAAGGAGGAGGTGTTGTCTAAAGGTTCCCCCTGAGGTAAAACATTTCATCCTGCAGGGGAACATCCTGTAGGAAGTAAACAACTAGGAAACAGCTCCAGGAACTCCCTGAATCTGACCAGATTCTATAGGAGGTAAACAACTGGAAAATAGTTCCAGGAACTCCCTGAAACTGACCAGATTATCTAGGCCCCGCCCAGTCCTAGGAAACAATAAAAGCTGAGAGTTGCTCAGGAGAAAGCAAAAGTTAAACTGCCAGGAAGGTTCTCAGATGAGCTGAGATGCCCTGAGAAGACTCTCGGGGGAGAAAAGCTGCAGAGCAGACTCCATGACCAGAGCAGCTGCCTGGAAGAGGTGTAGACCAACAGCCACCTGGAAATGATATTCCCCTACCTGTGGAGCTGCCTGCAGATGGTACAGTGTGCTCCAGGTTCCCAGCTTTTATGAGCTGTCACCCATATGCTGGGGTGGGCCTTGGTGATGCAGCTGTCTTTGAGTCATCCCTGTGCCTGTAAGTAACCCCAATAAAACTAACTGGTTACCCAGTTGGACTTAGGTGGTATCTGCTCATTGGTCTGGTGGGGATCCCTAGCTGGGGTCAGAAGACGCATGTTGTGTCTCCCCAGGACAGGTTTTGTCTCACAACAGGAGTTTTATAGGCTGTGATGGTGCAACCCTGGAGGAAAGTGGGAAAGAAACAGCAGAGTTGGTGGGCTGACCCTGGTAGGCCCCAGGCTAAGTAAAATTGGTGCTTTGTGAATGTAGGACAGTACCCTTTCAACAGTAACTCATGACAGCATTTTCTGACTGTGCAACCCTTGCCAAGATAGTGACCCTTTTCCTGCTGGGCCTCAATGTCCTTATCTGAAAAGTGGGGAAACAAGAGCTAGGCACTGAGGCACATGCTTATAATTCCACCAGTTGATAAGGCTGAGACTAGAGGATTGCTATGAATTCCAGACCAATCTGGTTCTACAAAGTGAGTTCTAGGCCAGCTTTGGCCGTAGAGTGAGATCTTGTCTCAAAGTTGTAAAAAGCCTAGGTTGTGGGGACAAGGCAGAGCAGGGGAATGATAGGGCCCAGCTCAGCAAGTTTTAGTGAATCAGCGACCTCATACCTACTTGTCCCATACCTGGTGTAGAGCAAACCCCCTGTAACGTTGCCAATGTCATTACCAAGATCAGACCTGTGCTAGTTGACTGCAGGTGGCCTGGTCCCCATCAGTCTCACTGAATGAAAATGGCTCTGGCATCTGCCTAGATAACACAAAGCTGGAAAATGGAGCAAGGATAAGAAAAGGATGCTGAGTGCCATAAACAGCCTGTGTCACCTGTGCTGTGCATCAAGGCCACATAGAAAGGGCCACTTCGATAACCAGAGAGTGGGTAGAAGTGTCCTCTCACTGGGCTCCCACAAGGTGCTCATTGTTTATATGCATAAGCTGGTAGTAGCAACACACACAAGCATTGGTTTTGTGATGGGCACCTGGCTGAGAGGGGAGTGGAGGTCAGCAGTGTGTACCAAGCACCTTAAATGCCAATTCTCCCTGGACTGCACAGACAGAAGCACAATGCCCAGGATGAAGAAAGTGTCTGTCATTCATTGCTACTTTGCACAGCACTGGTCAGCGCTAACAGGGAGAGCTCTCCCACCTCACCTCTTTTTCAGCCATGGGTCTCCCTGCTCCTCCTCCAGCAGAGCTTTTCATGAATAAGGCCTCATCTGAGAAGTCTCCTAGCAGGGCACACCCATCCCACTGTCTCAGATTCTCAGGTTCCTGGATCTTGCTCTGTAGACCAGGCTGGCCTTGAACTCACAGAGATCTGCCTGGCTCTGCATCTCGGGTGCTGGGATTAAAGGTGTGCACCACCACAACTGGTGAAGATTTTTATTGTGGTGGTGGTGGTGGGCAAGCACTAGAGCTCAGCCAGACTGGACATGGCCGGGCTATCTGCAAGAGAGGGGAGAGTATTAGGGAGTAAAAAAGCATAGAGAAATCTAGTTAGGGAAGCAGGAGCAGAGACTAGAGAGAACATAGTGAAATAGCAGAGTTAGGAAGAGACTAGCTGGGAGGAGGGAAGCTGGAGGGCGTTTAGGGAAATGGGAGGAGTTGAGAAGGCTAGGATGCTAAGATGGACAATGAAATGTGTAACAGTGCTTCTGATCAGAAGGCCTGGAGGCCCACATGGGCTTTAACATGCGAGTAGGGGCCACATATGTCCCTTCTGCCAGAGGTAAGGAAAATGACTCCATTTGGTAGTGGGGAACTGGCTCCAAAAATTCCTGAGAAATGCTTGGCTTTTATCTGACCACTACAAATCCTCCTAGAGTCCAGGCTAAGCTCAATTTTACTTCCATATGTTTGAGTGTTTTGCCCACATGTGTGTCTGTGTACCAAATGTGTGCTTGGTGTCCCCAGAGGTCAAAGAGGGCATTAGATTCCAGTGGAACTAGAGTTAAAGATCATGTGAGCTGCCAGGTGGGTGTTGAGAATCAAGCCCTGGTCCTCTGGGAGAGTAGCCAGTGCTCTTAATTTCTGAGCCATCTTTCTACCCCTGTTCATTTTGTTGTTGTTGTTATTTACTTATTGGTCTTGTTTTTGAGTCAAAGTCTTGCTATATAGTACAAGCTGTTCTGAACTCACAGTCATCCCCCTGCCTCAGCGTCCCATGGCATGGGTATATTGGCTTGTGCCACCACACCCAGTTTATCAGGACCATTGCCAGTTTCCCTGACCCTCTGTTGAAGTGTGGGGAACCCAGAGCTGGCAGAGTGGATTAAAAGGAGAGACACTAGTACTGATGACCCCGGAATGAGAGACTTCACTGAGGAAACTCTGGGTCAGGGCTGAAGCTGATGGTGGCAATCTGTGGGCCATACTGGGACTTCCTGGCTGTCCTGAGGCAGCCAGCCGCTATTCATCCACTGGTGTCTTCCAGCTTCAGCACAGCCTCTGCCTTTCGCCATTCTCATGTATTCAGCCTGAAAACTGATGGATTAAAAACCCCCGATTGAAAGGCACTAATCATCTATCATTATTTTCCATGTCCTAATTTGTGTGCAGTGAGATTTCCATCAGTTGTCTGGGATCAGCCTGGTTTTGACTAATCTTTCCAGTGGCATGGTGCTTAATTACAGATTTCTGCCTGAGCTCTGGAGCATGTAGGATGAGGAAGGCTGTTGCTGAGGCTGTTAACACTGTTGAGCACTCATTTGTCCTGGGTTCCAGCAAAGATATTCCCAAGAGAGACAAATACAAATAAAACCCAGACATCACAGAGGAAAGTGCTGAATAACAATGTGTCCTGGGATGGTGGCAGGTGGGTAACTTTCTCTATCAGCTTGGTCTCCCAGGCAAGTCCCCCCAGCTCAGGGTCTAAACCCAGTACATACTTCCTGAATGCCGTTCACCAATCAGTCTGTTTCTCTAGTGGCAGTTTCCCAGACTATGGTTCCCTAATCTAAAAGTGGCCAAGTTAGGCAGAAGGCCCGCCGAGAATTTGAGGGTCAGTGACTTCAGCTGGGTGGGCATGTCTGGTTGTGAAAGTTGAAAGATACAAGTATGCAAGATGTCAATCCCACAGACATGATAAAAAACGTCTTCTGTTGAAATGAGCAATTCAGGCTACAGGGGAAAGGTTTCAATTAATGAAACTTCTGAGTTTAAGAAAAATGCATCTAAAATTAATGGACCTCAGTAAACAGAGCATGATTTATCATAATCCTAACATGTCTCATCATTGGCCCACCCCTCTCTCCCTC
Organism: Onychomys torridus; assembly: GCF_903995425.1. Classification (NCBI taxonomy): domain Eukaryota; kingdom Metazoa; phylum Chordata; class Mammalia; order Rodentia; family Cricetidae; genus Onychomys; species Onychomys torridus. Next base: position 56,221 of record NW_023411759.1, on the reverse strand, counting down.
CTCTCTTTCTGGCCCCTCCTCACCTTACTCAATGTAGTAAGCACCAGGTCAGCTGAGACTCTTACATCTAGCCACAGATCGACTTGCCCTGTGCAAATTAAGGTGTGCCCTTTTTTTGAGACAAGTCTTATGGCCTTGAACTTTCTTGGTTGCTGAGGCTGGCCCTGCATTTCTGATTCATCTCCCATCTTCCTAGTGCTGGCATTTTAGGCATGCACCAACATGTCCAAACTTCCTTAAGTGTTAGTCTTTCTGTTGCTTTGTTTGTTGAGGTGAACTCTTTTGGTAAAGGCTGGTCTGGTACTCCATATGTAGCCAACGCTGCCTGGGATCTCCTCCTCCACTTCTCAAGAGTTTGGATTGCTGGCAAGTTTAGGTGTGTTCCCTGGGTACCTGAGGGTCTGAGGAGCCATCTGCCTCACCTCATGGTCTCTGGTTTCTGGTTAGGTCACTGATTGTGGAAATGTGTGAGTCATTTTTTCAGACTTTTCCCCCCTTAGTGGATTCCCAGTTCAGGCCTGTCTATCCTCTTCCTTTGTCAACACCTTCTCCTTCTAATATTTGGCAAATTCCTTGCATTTTATCCTCAATTTTGGATGAAGCTGGTGTTTGTCACATAACCCCAGGTCAGCTTGCTGTTGGATTTCTCCAGAAGCTGTCCTTGGAAATAATCACACCTTGGAAATAAATAGCAGCACCAACTAAGAAGATGGCTTGGGATCAGCACTATTTGGAGCTGGTCCCCTCCTCATTACCATCATCACCTGTACAGCCTTGTGGTTGAGCCCATTCCACTGATGAGCACTAGAGAAGTCACTACCTGGCTACTCAGAACCAATCATACCATCAGGAAGGACTGGCATATTTGGCACAGATGTTTGGCCCTGATGTCAGGTGCTTGGCTTGAGCAGAAAGCCAGATGGCTCTAGCTGGAACACCAGTTTTTGGTGAACCAGTGGTGAAAAGACCCCATCCCACAGTAGAGAGTATGTGGGCCAGTTCTATACCTGCCTGCCCACCTGCTAGCTGGTCACCTCAATGGGTACACCTGGGATTCCTGCTGAATTTATGAGACATCAGGATTCTTTTCTCCAGAGTTTGGGCAGAACTGGGTTTCATTCAGAACTTTTGAGGTTCTCTCAGTCTCTGTATTTGGAGAGTCTTCAGCTCTGTGCAGTGATGTCCAGCTGGGGCTGTGTGGAAGCAAGTTGGAGGCTACATTTAGTCAGATGGTGGTGACATTGAGGCCAAGGTGGCTTGTTGATATCCAGTTACCAGACAGGTCAAAGAGAAATGATGCCACAAGGGGCTTCGAACCACCAGTGATTGCTCTTGCAAAGGCACTTGAAAGACACCTGACCCCTGGGATACTTTCCTCTGTGAGAGGGCTACCCCAGAAACCAAGATTCCAAACCAGCAGATGCAACATGCAAGAGGAATGTATTCAGCACTGGCACAAGTGGGGTCTCTTTCCTGGTCAGTCAGAGAGCCCTGAGCAGTGGTTACAAGCATTTTTAAAGGCAGAAACTACAAAATTTGCATAAGATACCAGTTGCCCCGGGTTTGGCCCAATTTAAAAATCATCATATATTTCAGCAATCATTTTCTTACCTGGGAAATTTTGTAACATTAGTCCTAAACTGGTTGGCTCAGGGAAGGTCTCTGGGGAGGGGTTACTCTGTAGGGGAGTTCGCATATTTACATACTTGTGATTGGCTGACATTTGACCTAGTTTGCTGGACTCACCAGATGGTCCTTATCTTGGGTCCCATTTGAGGATTTTTTTTAAACAGAGACTTATTACTATTTTAATATATAATTGCAGACCTTGTCCCAAGGCCGACTGCTGGGCTCTGAAACTTTTTACTTATTTCCAGGGAGAGGATGGGTCAGTGTCTAATGCAAGCAAGTTTACAGAACCAAAGTCAGCAATTTGCAATTGTAAAATGTATCTCTAATTTTTTTCCTCATTCCCTCCTTTTTCTTTGGACTAATTTTAATCTTAAAATTTAGGGTGTCTGTATATTATCTTGTGGAGTGTCAATCGTTCTTAATGCTTGGTATTGTTGGGTTAATACCATAGCCTGCATAATGGACAGTCTTTCTTGGATAAACTGTAGCAGCCTATTAAGAATGTAGGGGCCAAAAGTGCAAAGCAAAAGTAGGATGATTATGGGCCCTGCTAATGCAGACAACAATGTGGTGAGCCATGGTGATTTGGACCACCCATTTTCAAACCAACTGGCTCCAGAGGCCTTTTCCCATTTTCGTTCCTCCAGTCGCTTACGAAGCTTGGCCATGGAGTCATGTACAACCCCAGTGTGGTCAGCATAGAAGCAACATTATTCTTTTAGGGTCACCCATAATCCTCCATCTCTAATGAAAACCAAGTCTAGGCCTCTTCGATTTTGGAGCACAACCTCTGACAGGGAGGTGAGGGAGGTTTCTAATGCAGAGTTGGAAGCCTCTAGCCCCCTCAAATCCTGTGCTATAGTGGCCTTTAGCTGTTCCATGTGCTGATACCCTTGCACATGAGCAGCACTCCCCATTCTCGCCCCCGCTATGCCCACTACTGTTCCCAGTCCCATGAGGACGGCTAAGGTCATGGTGACGGGTTCTCTTTTGTATCGGTGGGTCAGGACTTCCATCTGTTCTTCAAAAGATGAGGAGTCATGGTATATAACCCGAGGTTACAGATGCACTAGAACACAGAAACCAGTCTGGTTTATCAGAATTGGTGAGATACAAGGGGTTAAACTGATGTTACAAGCCCACCATCCCCAGTCTGAGGGTGCTAAGTATTTGCCTGTAATAGCTGTAACCTTTTCTGTGTGGGCACAGAGCTGACTCTTTTCAGGGGGTGGTGTACCAAGACATAGTCCCTGTCCTGATACCTCAGATAAAGTTAGTTTGCTGGCACCTTGCCTTCCCCAGGAGCATGAGTCAGTGTTGTTGTAGGCTGTTCCCTCATAATAAGGGGGTTCCTCAGAAAGGCAGAGCCAACAGGACTGAGTGAGGTCGCTTTTGGTGGAGTTAAGGGCAGAGAAGGCTCCCTTGATCAGGTTGCATAAGGGGAGGGGCATCAGGGACATCTGTATGGTTGTTGATGGAGGGGGAGGGTGGTTTTTTGAAGTCACGGGGGTGTGGGTTGTGGTAATAATCTTGGGTGGCAGGGCTTGGAGTACCTGAGAGCAGGGATGAAGGACAGGGTTTGGTCCTATCATCATTGGATGAGACAGGTTTTTGGAGGAGGGTAATCTTAAACCAGAGGCCATCGTCATTTCCCTCCTTGTAGAGACCTTTTTGCAACTGGGCTAGATTTTCAACTCGTTTCCCTGGTTCTGTAAAGATGATGGACAAGGGGTTACAAAGAGCCTGTTTTGAGCAGTCTGCCACAGAGCCCTTTTTGACTGGAATCCAATCATGACTGGAAGATGGTCCCCAGTAGGCATCCCCGGTAGTCTCACTTCCCCATTTGGCACAGTATAGGGACTCAGGCCCTCCACATTTTATAACTTGTTTTCTATGTCTCCTATTTCTAGGACAGACGTAGAACTCCAAACCATGGAGTTCGGCACGTGCCTGTGGGTTTGAGCACCCATACCAAGGGGGAGGGACTATTTTTACTCTCCATTGTAAATCGTTTGGGTTTTCTTGTTCTGGGATATCCCAGGTGTCCAGCCCCATGAATAGTTGGCACAGGTCAAGTGTTAGGGTGGGCCACCAGGTTCCGGGGGTGTGGTTGCCTTCAGTTAACCTGACGACCTGTCCAGTAGCAGTGCTAACTTCCCAAACCAGATGTTGGGGGCAGTGTGGATTAGCTGCTGAGCTAGCTCCTAGGTTACAGGGTAAAAGTACTAGTAGGAGAAACAATACCAGCTTGGCGGACTTGAAGTTTTAGGGGATTACTAGTCTCTTCCAATTTTCAGTCGGGTCCCAGCTGGCGTGCTGGCTTAAGATGGGAGGCATGGATCCAGGCAGCGATGCCATCGACTTTTACTGCCGTGGGGGTGGTCAGCAGCACAGTATGTGGGCCCTTGCAACGAGGCTCGAGGGTCCTGGATTGGTGTCTTCTCACGTACACTTCGTCGCCGATCTGGAAGGGGTGTGGGACAGTGGAGCTCCCAGCTGTATAGATGGTGGCCAAGGGCTTCCACACCAGTCTCTGGATGAGTTGTAGGGCTCACAGCCACACCTGCAAACTTTGGGTATTTGCAAAGGAATCAATGCAGGGTCAAGGAAATCTGCTATAGGAGGTGGTCCCCCATATAGGATTTTGTAGGGAGTCAGTCCATGGCTTGCTGGAGTGTTTCGAGCTCTAAACAGAGACATGGGAAGGAGTTGGACCCAGTCTTTAGTGCAAGTTTCTAGGGCTAATTTGGTTAGGGTCTCTTTAATCGTTCTGTTCATTCGCTCTACCTGTCCTGAACTTTGGGGTCTGTAAGTGCAATGTAATTTCCAATTTATCCCCAAAAGGTTGGCCACCATCTGACTTACCTGAGAGATGAAAGCAGGGCCATTATCTGACCCTATTACCTTAGGGAGCCCAAATCGAGGAAAGATCTCTTCTAAAATCTTTTTGACCACCACTTGTGCTGTTTCTTGTTTGGTGGGGAAGGCTTCTGTCTAGCCGGAGAAAGTATCTACAAAGACTAGGAGATATTTAACTCCGTATTTGCCAGGCCTGATCTCGGTGAAATCGATCTCCCAGTGGTGCCGGGTCGTTCTCCTCTCATCCTGACTCCAGCGGGTGCCTGGAACAGGCCTGCATTGACATTGGCACAGGTAATACAAGAGTCTACAACTTGTTTTATTATGCCCGATAAATCTGGAATGTAATGAAACTGTTCCTCTCTCTGTAAAAGAGACTCTAGCTTTTTAAAACCCAAGTGAGTCCACCTGTGCAGGTAAGTGACCAGTCTCCTTGCATCCTTTGGGGGCAGTATAGTTTTATTTTTGTATTCCCAAGTTCCGGTCAAGTCATTAAAGGTTGCCTTTAACTTTTTGGCCATCTCTATGTCCTGATCTGAATACTGGAAGAGAGGCTGTTTGTTTGGCTGCCTTTCCTGGGATGTGGTTAAGTCAAGGGTTTGGTTTTGTAAGGCTGTTGTCCTAGCAGTTTCATCTGCCATGCTGTTTCCCACCACTACAGGGTCCCTCCCCACCTGGTGACCCGGACAATGGATGATGCTCACCTTTTTTAGGCAGGAAGAGGGCCTGTAGGAGGTCTAGGATTTCTATTTTGTTTTTAATATCTTTTTCCGCCGAGGTTAACAGGCCCCACCTTCGATAAATCTCTCCATGGACATGTGCAGTAGCAAAAGCATACTGGCTGTCTGTGTAAATGTTGACTTTTTTTCCCTGGGCCTTTGTCAATGCCTGCGTCAGGGTGATGAGTTCGGCCCTCTGTGCTGAGGTTCCCGGCTCTAGGGCCGACACCCAGATGACTGTGGTCCCATCTACTACTGCTGCCTTTCGCTCACTGTTATGCAGGAAATTGCTCCCATCCGTGTACCAGGTGTGTTCAGCATCTGGCAGAGGTTGGTTAGTTAAGTCTTCACAGGTCCCATGTACTTCTGCCAGAATTTGATGACAATCATGTTCGATGGAGAGGTGAGAGTCCGATGTCCAGAAGTAGAGTCATTGGGTTGAGAGAGACTGCAGCCCCAAACCAAATCTGGTCGGGATTTAATAGCATTGTCTGGTAATGGGTGATCCAGGCATTTGAAAGCAATTGGTCAGGGGGCTGGCGAATAAATGTCTCTATGGCATGGGGGGCTGTCACTGTTAAGGGCTGTCCCAAGGTTAGCTTATCAGAGTCTTTTACCAATATGGCCACAGCTGCAATGATATGGAGACATGGGGGCCATCCAGCCGCCACATTGTCCAGTTTCTTTGAAAAGTAGGCCACCAGTCTTTTCCAGGGCCCTAATTTTTGGGTCAAAACTCCTTTTGGAATTCCCTGTTGTTCATCCACATATAAAGTGAATGGCCTGGTCACATCTGGGAGGCCCAAAGCCGGAGCTGATAATAAGGCCTTTTTAATTTGATCAAAGGCCTGTTGTTGTTCTTTTTCCCACTGGAATGGGGCATTGGCCTTGGTAAGGGGATACAGAGGGGCTGTCAGCTCAGCAAATCCTGGTATCCATAAGCGACAAAATCCTGCACTTCCCAAGAACTCCCTCAGGGCCCGTGCACTTGTAGGCGGCAGGATCTGGGTGACAGTTTGTTTACGACCCTCTGTTAGTCACCTCTGTCCTCCTTCCAGCTTATAGCCCAGGTAGGTCACTTGTCTGACACAAATTTGGGCCTTTTTAGCTGAGGCCCTATACCCTAATTCCCCTACCCTTTTTCAAAGGGCCCTGGTACCTTTTTGACAGTTATCTCGAGTCTCAGTTGCTAGGAGCAGGTCATCTACATACTGCAAAAGAGCAAACTGAGGATGGCTGACTCTGAAATCGGCCAGGTCCTGATGTAGAGCCTCCTCAAACAGAGTCGGGGAGTTTTTGAATCCTGCGGTAATCTCATCCATGTGAGCTGTCCTGAAAAACCTGATTCTGGATCTCTCCATTCAAAAGCAAAGATTGGCTGACTCTGAGGGCTTTGTATCATGCAGAAGAAAGCATCTTTTAAATCTAGCACTGTTTACCATGTGTAGCTTGGGGGCAGTGTACTTAGCAAGTTTTAGGGATTGGGCACTGTAGGATGTATGTCCTCTGTCCTCTTGTTTACTTCTCTTAAGTCCTGTACCGGACGATAGTCCCCCATCCCAGGCCTTTTGACTGGCAATAAGGGGGTGTTCCATGGGGATTGGCATGGTTTTAGGATGCCCAATTGTAGCAGTCTTTGTATATGTGGCCTAATTCCATTTTTGGCTTCCCTGCTTAGTGGATACTGACGTATCATCACCGGGGTAGATGAGGGCTTAAGTCTAATGATCATGGGGCCTGGTTTGCAGCCAGTCCCATTCCTGCAGTCTCCGCCCAAGCCCGGGGGAAAATCTGATAACCATTGAGGGTCGATCTGGGCTGACTGAGGGCTTTCATGTAATTGATGTTCATCGTCTAGGCACAGAGTTAGGACTTGGAGGGGCTGCCCTTGGGGTTCCGTAATGGAGGTCCCTTTTTCTTGGAAGTAAATCTGGGCTCCTACTTTTGAGAGGAGGTCTCTCCCCAACAATGGATAGGCGCAGTCTGGAAGTAAGAGGAATGAGTGACTAATCCCGTCCGAAGGTGTACTTTTCGCTCAGTCATCCATCAGTACAGCTTTCCTCCTGTGGCACCCTCAAGGGACCCTTGATTGAGTTAGGACCTAATGTTGGACACCGGTGTCAACCAGGAAGGTTACTGGTTGGCCCCCCACTCGAAGAGTTATCCGGGGCTGGGGGGGGTGCCTGGACCTGACTGTCCTAGTCTTCATCATCCTGTAGGGACAATATTTCTGTCAGCTTCCAGGGTCCTCTTGTCTGTCTTTTAATTTTAGGGCAGTTCTTGGCCCAGTGTCCTATTTCCTTAGAATATGCACACTGGCCACGGCTCACTTGAGGTCTCTTTTCATCTCCCAGGCCCCTCCCTAACCTAGCCCCTCCCTCTTCTGGCTGTCACACTACAGTGGCCAAGATTTACTTAGCTCCCTAGTATGCCTCTTGTCTCGCTTCTTGTCCTCTCAGTCCTCCTGCTCCCTACGCAGTCTTTCTTCCTTTTCTTCTTGTGTCTCTCTCTTATTAAAATTTTTTTCTGCTTCCTTGACTAAATCCTGTAAGGTGTACCCCTGAAGCCCCTCCAACTGCTGTAGCTTAGTCCGTATGTCTGGGGCTGATTGCCCGATAAAGGACATGATGACATCGGATTGCCTATCTTTAGCAGAGGGGTCAAACGGCATATACATACAATATCCTTCCATCAACCTCTCTAGGAATCCTGTGGGTGTTTCCTCAGCCCCCTGTATTATCGCATATACCTTGGCCAAATTGGTAGGGCGCCTTCCAGCCCCTTTGAGACCCACCAACAGAACCTGGCGATAAAGATGGAGCTGCTCCCTACCAGCTGTCATGTTGAAGTTCCAATCAGGGCGGGTTAATGGGAACATTTCATCGATCTCATTAGGCAACTGCATCTGTCTGCCATCTTCTCCTGGAACATTTTTGAGAGCTTCTAGGAACACCCACTGTCATTCCTCCATGGTGAGGAGAGTCTGTAAGAGCTGCTGACAATCATCCAAGTGGGCTGGTGGGTTAACAGAATGTATTCAATCAAGCCTGTCAGGCCCTGAGGGTCTTGTGAAAAGGATGGGTTGTGAGTTTTCCAGTTATATACATCTGAAGCGGAAAAAGGCCAATACTGAAATTGGCCAGCCACTGTCTGGAGGGGAAAAGCATGGGCTGTCCAGACCCCCTCATTGTCCCCTCCTCGATCACTGTGGAGGTGCATACAACTGCTGGGAGGTGGTGAGGGACCCAGAGGCTGTGGTAGCACCTGGGGACCCGCCTCCAGTTCAGTGGAGTCTGGGGAGGGAGCAGGTGGGGAAAGGGAGCCCTCTAGGGGGCCCCTTTGTTCTTTTCTTATCGAGCGAGTGGGTTGGGCATAAGGTGGTGGGGGGTCTAACATCGATGGGGGATCTAACAGTAGTGAATCTGTCTGATCATCAGATAAAACAGGGGGAGGTGAGGAGGAAGAGTCCTTAGCTTTAAACCCGGACAATTCTTTTAGGGGATAGAGGGAAGATGAGGGTGGAGGGAGGGGAACAAGGGGTGTGGACAGAGGCTGGGGAACAAGGGGTGTGGACAGAGGCTGGGGAACAAGGGGTGTGGACGGAGGCTGGGGAAGGAAGGGCTTGATCCACTTTGGGGATCTTGGGCAAGATCCTCCCAAATGACTATGTAGGGGACCTAATCAGGGTGTCCATGAAGGCTGGGCTGAAAAACTCGAGCCTTCACCTGTAAGAGAACATTAAGATAAAAGAGCCATTGTAGATGTAACCGGCTTGTTGAATAAGAAACACAGAACCGATTGCAGAGTTAAAAACCACGAGGTCAGATCAAGAGCGGAAAACCTTACCCTTCAGTGCTTCTGCTGTTCTTCCTCTCTGCAAGAGACCTACTTCTGTGCGTCCTTTCTATTTAAAAACTTTCTGTTCTGTTTTCTCATTGGTTGTAAACCCAGCCACATGACCTCCTTGTCACTGCCTGTTTGTACAGACCTCCAGGTCTTCTATGGTTGGTATTGAGATTAAAGGCTTGTGTCTGCCATGCTGGCTGTGTCCTTGAACACACAGAGATCCGCCTAGCTCTGCCTCCCAAGTGCTGGGATTAAAGGCATGCCCCACTACAGCTCAGCTTCTGCTCTGGCTTGCTCTGACCTCAAGGCAACTTTATTGACATACAAATAAAATCACATTTCAATACAAATAAAATATCACTATATTTCCCCTTTTCTATTTTAATAAAAAGAGAAAAAGGAAAAAGTTATAACTAATATAAGAAAAACTATATACAAAAGTACAATAACTATATATACCATATATACAAACAATAAATACCTAAACAATGTCTAGTCCATTTGTTTTTGACAAATTCCAAGAAAATAACTCCATTATCTATCCTATTTTGGTAAGTCCAGACTGTACCTGATGCACTTTTATCCTAACATATATTGCTAATGGAACTGTCTTATAACGTCTTTCAAATTTATACACTTACAGCTCTTAGTGAGTTTTTCTGAAATCCTTAACAAAGATAATTATAACTATAACTAACTGTTCTTCAACTCCCTCAGAGACCCAAGAAGGAAATAATACTACCTAATAAAAAATAAAAACAAGAAGTGCATGCAAGCAACTTCCAAAAAAAAAAATGTGAGTTGACAGAAACAGCCAGCTGCCTACACAGTCACCTGAGGTTTCTCCATGGTGTTGGGGCATCATCTTCAGCCTATAGGCGTAGCATATCTGGCAGACTCTTTTGTGAACTAGGATGTATACAAGGTCAACAGTTTGACCTCACATTTGGTGAGAGCAATCCATGTACCTGAAATACCTGAATTCTATTAGTGTCATGTCATGATTCAGGATTTTAAATTCTGGAAATTATTGATGTTTTTTTCAATTCAGTTGTCTATTTTTCTTGGCTGTGTATATGTGGCTTCATCTTGACATCCTGTTCTTCTCCACATCCCTCTATTAAACGCCAGTCTACTATTGAGAGGGGTGAGCTTAGTTTTTCTTCAAGAATAACTGTTTCATCTGCTATTCCATTGCACATCAGAAGCCATTGGCCCACTCCCTGTTCAGCTGCCTTTGAAGAAAAGGGCACGGTACCTTTTACAGATTGCAAAGGTCACTCACTTCAGGGATGGAGCCATATTGTCCTGGCTTCAGAAGATGCCTTTTGTTAAAGCCACAACCACACTTGTTTTGGCAAGAATTGGTAGTCCATGGTTTAATGTCCTGTCTGTCTTGTTTGTCAGCAGTTGATTAGAGGAACTTTGTTGTCCAGTCGCTAACTTTTGCCACAATGAAAGTTAACTCCTTATGTAGTTTCTTCAATGCCCATATTTTCTCTGAAGTAGATTGGTACTGCCAGGGGCAGTCATGTCTCATAGTCATAGCAAAAAAGAAAAATTCTTAAGTTATTAAAACATTTTAAATGCCATGTTCTGTACATCTCTGAAGGGTTTGAAGATGACCTGTCTATCTAAAATATATCTGTTTGATCTTGAAAACACACCTAATATGACTACAAGTTCAATTGTAATGTCTAACCACTAATTTTCATTTCTATATATCCTAATAGTTGGTAATACTAACATTCAAGGATTAGCAAATTGCATTACATTGTTAAATGAATGGTATAAATACAATATCTCGAGCAAGATTAGAAATATGTGTATAGTATATTCTAACAGTCTCAATCTCAATAATAATTTGTATACAACATAAAACAATCCAATTGAATGTAAAGTATTTAAAACTAGTAATTGTATTTTTCTTTTTTCTTTTTTTTTTTACAAGCACCTTTTGCCTAGCCCTTTTCCTAAAGTTAAAGGCCACTTTAGAAACAGCTAAGCATGGTGACCCACGCCTTTAATCCCAGAAACCCAACCTTTAACCCCAGGGAGTGGGGGCAGAAAGAGAAAGGTATATAAGGCGTGAGGGCCAGGAACTAAGGAGAAAAAAGCATGTAGTGAGTAAAGCATTTAGTTAGTTAAGCATATGGCTGGAGAAGTATTCAGGCTTTGGAGCAGCACAGTCCAGCTGAGAGCCATTGGGAGGAGGACTCAGAAACTTCCAGCCTGAGGAAACAAGACCAGCTGAGGAACTGGTGAGGTGAGAAAACTGTGGCTTGTTCTGTGTCTCTGATCTTCCAGCAATCACCCCAATAACTGGCCTCAGGTTTGACCTCACTAATAAGAACTCTTTAAGTTTCCTGTTACATCTGGCACCCAACGTTCGTGGTACGAATTCATGAAAAAGCCTCTTGCCTGTGGCCTTGTGAACCCTGGCTCAGGCCCAAGCTACACTTGGCCGGTTGTGGTGGCACATGCCGGTAGGATTTACTGAAGAAGGCAGAGGCAGGAGGATCCCGAGTTGAGGCCGGCCTAGAAGAAGCTTCGGCAGGGGCAGAGACACAAACAATGTTGGTGAGACTATGGAGGCAGTGACTGCTGCTTCGAGTTACCGGCTGCTTCTCATCGTATGGGTGACTGCTGTGATGCTACTACCTGGAACAAAGGGTTTACCGTTGCTTGTTCAGAGAAGAATTGCCAGGACCAGCATGTTACAAGAAAGGATCGGCTAAGGTCAGTTTGGAAATGTTTGGCAAGACAAATACTGGGGAGAAATTGTTGTGAAGATTTTCTCTTCTAGGGAAGAATACTCATGGTTCCAAAAGACAGACAGACATGAGACTGTGATTGCTCTAAACCACAGAGGAGGCACACACACAAAAAAAAATCTAAGGGAACCAAGATCATGCCTAACAGTGACTTTGAAATCTTCAAAAAGATGACAGGATCCCACAATGATGATTCCACATGGACTATGATATAGCCATTAAGCTGATTAATACCACGGGAAGATCGACTTTGGACTACAAACGACTTAGGATAATTTTGAGATGACTGGCTGAGATGATCCAGCCTGACAGACTACTTGAACAAGGATTTGAAACAAGCCCTGCACTTTCTCATTATGCAGCAGCTGGACAAATGATACAGGACTTGACAATTAACCCCAAAATTTTCTTTTCAAGATCCCCTAAAGATGGAAGTAATTTTAAGAAAACGACGCCCACATCCCCAAAAGGTGGGATGGGAAGTTTTCGGTTGTTTAATGAGTTTTGGATATTGTCATTGTTTATGATGATTGGTTACAAGTTGTTAAATGTTAATGTTCAGGAAAAGAGCTGAACATGGAGATTAGATTCAGAGGTTTTGCTTAAAAAGAAAAAAGCATATAGATATGAAGTAGATCAGTGAATCTACTCTGAGAAAAAAGATAAAGAAATAATAGGATAACATCTTTCCAGTGATCTAAAGTGAGGCTTAAGGGGGTTGTTAGTCGTTGTCCCATTTTTCTAGAGGCCACAAGACAGACAATAAAGACAATCAACACTAAACAGAAACAAACAAGACTAGACAGATGCCGCGCGGTGCCCAGTGAATACAAATGAGGAAGGAAACTTCAAATGGGAGGGGCCGGCCGTGCCTTAACTCCCTAGAACAAAGAGACACTTGGATCACTTCCTCCCTCCAACTGACCCTAGAATGGGACTCCAGGGCGGGACCAGGGGTCTGGGCACATCTGCCTTCCCCACTGGCCCAAATACAAATTCAGATACAAGTCCTGTACAGGCACTTTTGGATCCCAAAACGTAGAACAAAAAAACAACAAACATTAAAGACATGAAACATTAGAGCTCTGTCTTACCTCCAACTGGCCTTGGAATTTGGGTCTGGGAGCGGCCAAATCCCAGACAAGCCCCCAAATGAAAGACCCCTGACCCCTGGGATACTTTCCTCTGTGAGAGGGCTACCCCAGAAACCAAGATTCCAAACCAGCAGATGCAACACACAAGAGGAATGTAAGAGCACTGGCACAAGTGGGCTCTCTGTCCTGGTCAGTCAGAGATCCCTGAGCAGTGGTTACAAGCATTTTTAAAGGCAGAAACTACAAAATTAGCATAAGATACCAGGTGCCCCGGGTTTGACCCAATTTAAAAATCATCATGTATTTCAGCAATCATTTTCTTACCTGGGAAATTTTGTAACATTAGTCCTAAACTGGTTGGCTCAGGGGAGGTCTCTGGGGAGCGGTTACTCTGGAGGGGAGTTCGAATAGTTACATGCTTGTGATTGGCTGACATTTGACCTCATTTGCTGGACTCGCCAGATGGTCCTTATCTTGGGTCCCATTTGAGGAATTTTTTTAAACAGACTTATTAATATTTTAATCTATAATTGCAGACCTTGTCCCAAGGCTGACGGCTCAGATCTGAAACTTTTTACTTATTTCCAGGGAGAGGATGGGTCAGTGTCTAATGCAAGCAAGTTTACAGAACCAAAGTCAGCAATTTGCAATTGTAAAATGTATCTCTAATTTTTTCCCTCAGCCTCTGTTGCCTTCCCACAAAGAGTCAATAGTCATTGATCCAGCCAGCCCCAGATGATGGCTGGCCTGTTCCCCCTCCTAGAACATGTGGTGGTTACCTCCCTCTCTCATCCTGAGTCTGCATCCTTCCTGGACTCCACTTGGTAACCTATCTGTGCTCACCTCTAAAATGGTTTCATTTTTAATTTTTCTTGATTTTATTTTAGTTTTTGAGAAAGGTTTTCACTATGTGGCCTTTGCTGGCCTGGTACTGGCCTGTAATCCAGGCTGGCCTTTAACTATCAGAGATCCACCTGCCTCTGTCTCTCAAGTGATAGGATGAAAGCTGTGTACCATCTTTTTTGTTGCAGAGTTGCATGTAGCCCTGACTGGCCTCCAACTCAACCATTGTGTCATGTACCTGAGGCTAGCCTTGAACTTTGGCTCTTCCTGTCTCTACCTCCTGAGCACTGGAGATATTGGCATACACAACCAGGAATGAGTTCATGCAGTAGGGGGGAATCAAACCCAGGGCATTGTACAAGCTGGACGATCACTCTACCAACTGACCTATATCCCCTGCTTCTGCCCTCCATGCTTGTTTTTGAAGGGTTGGGGAGTTACAGGACAGCTTTCTGAAGTTCACCTTGGTTCCACGATCCAACATACATCAGGCTTTTGCATGCTGGGTCTTCATCCAGGCCCTGCCTTCCCATCCTGACTTTGTTCTTCAGGATTTTTAAATGTCTCGGTCTTGGGTGCCAAACTCAGGGCCTGTACATATTCCAACTTCAGCCCCTTCTTTTCTGTCCCTACGCTTCATGATTTATTTACTGGGTTGTGAAACAGAGTTCCACTATGTAGCCTGGGTGTGGAGGGGGAGGGGCTTGTGACCATCTCAGCTCTGTTTCCGAAGGAGCTGGGATTATGGGCATATGCTATGATGCCTGGATTACTCTCCATACAAATCCAGCATCAGCAACTGACATAGAGTGAAGTGCTCTATTCTGAAAATCTGAGATCCAAAATTTGCTCTCAAACCCGAATTTGTTATTTTTCGGTTCAGTGCTGGGATCGAACCCAAGGTACCATACATGCTTTTCATCTGACCTATATCCCCAGAACTACACAAATATCTCTAATAATTCAAAATTGGTATTCATTAAACCATCAGACTTGTAGTGTTGGGGTGATTTTTCTTAAAGTTCTCTATTTGGTGGATGACCCTCAGTTTGATCCCTAACACTGGAAAAAAAAGTATGAAATTACACTCTGGCTCTGTAGATTAGTAACCTTTGGGAGAAACAAAATCATTGCATATTTAGAATTGGACCCTCTCTCCATGATCTTACTGTGGTATGTACTATCCCAATTTCTCAGTTCACTTCTATTTCCTCCTCAGTTAAGTGTGCATGTGTTTGATTTGAGCATATACATGTTTACGTATATAGGAGGGGGTGCTTATATGTATACAGAGGCCAGAGATTGACATTGGGTTTCTTAATCACGCTCTACTTTTTTTTTGAGACAGGGACTTACTCCCATGCTTTGTGTCCACAGGCTGCTGAACCAAATGTCCTGCTGAACCAAATGTCCTCCGAAGATTGGCACCTGGGCTCCATCTGTGGCTCCTTCATTAACATGGAGCCATTCAGCCCATCATCAGGCATTGATGCCCTCAGCCACCACAGCCCCAGCAGCTCCTCTGATGCCAGCAGTGGCTTTGGCATGGATGCCAATGGTCTGGACTCGCTGCCTATGTTTGCAGGTGTGGGGCTGGGAGGCACCCTGTGCCACAAGAGCTACAAGGACTGTGCTAGTGGTATCATGAATGACATCAAGTGTGAGTACGTGCTCATCCCCAAGCATCTGTGCCTTGTGTGCGGTAACAATGCCTCTGGCTACCACTATGGCGTGGTCTCCTGCGGGGCCTGCAAGGCACTCTTCCAGAGAACCATCCGAGGTGCGTGGTGGGCACTGCAGGCCCTGGATTCAGTCTGTGAGTGGGGACTCTGTCCTGAAGTTCCAGCATGTTTGTTTTCTTAAATTCAAATCTGGGTTCCATGGGAGCAGAGGCTCTCTGGAAGACTTCTGTCTTGTGTCTCAGTGTTTCTCATGCAGGGATTCTAGAAAGAGGGTTCTAACTGTATGACTGTAGATACACCATGGTCCTCTTTGCTGCACACCTGAAACAATGTAGAAAAATCCACACAATACCCAGCCCTGAACAACTGTCACCATGCAGACTGGTTGAGTGTGTGGACCACTCTCCCTAAAAGTTTTTTTTTAAAGCCATGGCATGCCTACACTATTAAGATAATCCTTGCATGTGTTAGTTTCCAAGAGTTAGGCTTATCTAGGTTATATGCTGCTTTTGACTTCCAGCAGTTCTAACTGCAAATTCATAGTCCTGAGTGATATGAAGTCACAACATGTCCACACGGTTGGGCTTGCCCAGCGGACCCCAGTTATTTCCAGTTCAAAATAGCCATTTCCAGGTCAAAACATCTAGAGTGACTAGAACTCCATGGCTTTGCATGGTTGTGTAAAGCACGCAGGACCATGTAATCTATGTGCATGCGTGGAGTAGCCACACGAGTTCCTGCATGCATGCACGGCCCACCCTTTATAAAGCCGGTGCCATCATGCATGAGTCTCTCTTGTCCTCTTAATCACGTGTGTTTCACACAGGCCTGTCACGTTTCCCTATATCCCCTCTCAATAAAAACTATTCTGTGGTTTTGTCATGTTCAGGACATTTTCTTGAAGGATAAGAGTGCTGCTAAATAACTGACACTGAGACTTACACAAACTGGGTTAAATTTCATGGCTCCCTTGTTGCAGATTCGACCAGGTGACCAGCATCGACTGCAGCCTTCAGAAAATGCCAGTCATTTCTAGTTAAATCTTATGTGACTGAGTGGTGGTGGAGCACTCACTAAGGAGGCAGAGCCAGGTGGATCTCTTGAGTTCAAGGCCAGCTTGGTTTCTAGGGAGTTGGAGGACTGTGAGATGGTGTGTGTCTCAAAATTTGAAAAAAAAAGTGGGGGAAAGAGGGGAACTGACATAATACCATGTATAATATGAGACAGTACTTGAATATTAAGCAACTCTTCCTTTTTAAACTAAAGGACTGAAGGTCCCTGCCTTATGTTTGAGCTTGTGATTTGGTCATTAAGTTCTTTTCTGTAAATTTGTGTTGAGTTCCAATCATCACACCGGGAACTGGGTACCCACCCATGGCCCCTATTCCATCATCTTGCATATGACAGAGAAGAAGTCAAGGAACAAATTGAAATTGTGAAACATAGAGTGGTAGATAGGAACTCTAATGTAGAGACAGAGCTTAAGGGAGACTCAGGGGAGGCTCTCAAGGTAACCTGAGGCCCAGGTAAGAAATCTGGGGACCAGCATTCCATACAGAGAAAACACCAAGTGTTTTAGGACAAAACCATGGCAGTTGTGAGACTTTTGTGGGTGTTAGGAACTGAACTTGGGTCCTCTGCAAGAACAGTATGTGCTCTCACACTGAGCCATCTCTCCAGCTGTCCATGCCATCACCACTACCCCTCCCCCATTTATTTGCTTTGCTTTTGAGACAAGATCTCATCATGTAGCTTTGGTTGGCCTGGAACTTGCTGTGTAGACCAGGCTGACCTCAAACTCGGAGATCTTCCTGTTTCTGCCTTCCAACTGCAGGCACCCAAGGTGTGTTCTACCATCCCTGCACTCCTCCTCCTCTTCTTCACATTTTCCTCTCCTCTTCTTCTTCAGTTTTTTTATTTGTATTTTAAGTAGTGTTAGTTAGGGAACTCATCATGTAGCCCAGTATCAGAACAAACACTTAGCAGGTCTGAGGCTTAGGTTCAGTCCCCAGAACAGAAAAGAAGGGCAGATTGGAAAAGAACATCAATCTGTACACATCTGACTGACTAGAGAGGTTATCAATTTAGGTGGAGTGGGTGATACCCTGCCAGCACCTCCCTGGATCTGTGACTTGTGACAGGGAGCAAGTGAGGAGTCCTGGCATGGAGTTCCCGCTCACCAGAGGCCCTTCTGCAGGCTCTGCAGAACGTCCCCAAGGAGAAGGGCAGAGGCATGGCTGATGGGTTGTTCTGTCTGGGACCACCTCCAGGCCTTTTGTCTTGGAGAACTGAGGCTGGTTGGTGAATCCTGGGGGACCCAGGACTGCTATGCGGACACAGCCCAGGAACATGAAGGAGTCAGGACCTTGTCGTAGACCAGTGACAAGCCAGCTGGCTGACCTTGGATGAGTCCCCTGGCCTTCATTTCCCTATTGCTGTGGAGAATGTGAAGAGCAGCTCCTGACACCTTGTCAAAAGTGGGTGGGTGAAGTCAGAAAATGACTCAGTGGCAGTCCGAGGAGGCCTGTTTAAACTGATTCAGATTCGAATCGTGCATGGACAGTTTTGTAGGTGTAGGTAGCCATCCTTTTGAAGTAGTGACTCTTTTTGAGTCATTTAATAAAATGTGGCTAATAAGTACTTCTTTCCTCTCAAGTGTTTTGCAGAAACTGAGCCATGTGCATATAATGTGTGTAACTTAGTGCCTGGCATATAATTGCCACGAAATAAACAGCTAATTGTTGTTTATGCTTGACCAAAAGAAGCCATGGAAGTTTCTGGGCCAGGAAGTAGCTCTCCTCTTAGGAAAAGAATTCTGGCAATGATAGGAAGGATCTGGAAGCCCAGGGTGTCGAGGGGGGGAAGAAGTGGCGTGGACTTAGATAACGGGTGGGTACTATCCAGTTAGATCTGGTCTAGAAGGGAGGATCATGGCAGAGGGGGTGGGGGAGTGTAAAAGCACAGTGACTAGAGAGAGTTCGAGGTAGGTGCAAGGGTGTGGGACGGCGGAAGCAGGCTGGGGAAGAGGACATTTTTGGAAGTAAATGAAATTTTGGACACACTGAATCATAACAGTTCAGAGACATTGGAGTCCAGGACCTGGCTCTGGGTTCTAGATAAAATGAGATCTGTGTCTGTAGCTCTCCAAGTATGTGCTCTAGCCTACTTGGTTTCCTTAGAAATGCAAATTTAGAGACCCCTGACTGACAGTTGGCTTAACTGTCTGGTTTACCACACCCAGCCCTCTCCCCCAGCTTGATGCCTCTATTGATGATAGCAGGGCAGGGGAAAGCACTCCAGGTGAGAGTCTGGGCAGGTTGGGAGGCAGAGTGATGGAAGTGGGAACACCATTCTGTCAGCTCTGAAGCACATTTACCCTGGTTACAACTGTGGCACACACACTTGACCAGCACGGTGCTGGCACGGTGTGGTTGTCAGAAGCCTCATGTGCATACATCAAAACTTCTAGAGCCAGGGCCAGTTGCCGAGGAGGAGTCCAAGATGGCTATGGTTCCTCATGTAAAGAAATAGATTTTTAGCTCCCACATTAGGAAGGAAGACAGTCCTGTGAAATGGTGAATTTAGTAAAAATGACAACAAAACATTTCAGAATCTCTTAGCCAATCTTTATATATATGTGTGTGTGTGTGTGCATTATGTGTGCACATACATATACATATACATATACACATATATTGGCTACCTCAGAATTCCCTGTGATCAAGTCTATAGCTAACTAAAATTTAAAAGTAGTTTTAAATAAAAATGTGAAAATGCTGGTTATACTACAACAGCATTTATTTATTTGTTCGTTTATTAATTTATTTATTTATCTATCTATCTGTCTATCTATCTATCTATCTATCTATCTATCTATTTATTTATAAATGAGACAGGGTCTCTCTACATAGTCCTGGCAGTCCTGGAACTTGTATCCACCAGGCTGGCCTCAAATTCCCTGAGATCCACCTATCTCTGCCTCCAGAGTGCTGGGATTAAAGGAGTGCTTCTCCACAGCACCTGAAATGGCAGTTTAATTGGGAGTGGGGGTGGGGTTCCTCTTCTCTTTCTTTCTTGGTGGCACATTAAAAGTGCATGTTATTATTTCAGAGATGATGAAGTACCCCTGCCAGGTAGAAATGAGTGACACCCTCTGCAGAGAGAGAAGAGAGACAAAATGTGGCTATCAGTCTTCAGTAAAGCTGGTGGTGATAGGTGTGTGGTCCCCCATGAAGAACCCAGAGAAGGACCAAAAGGACATCACAGTGTATGACAACTGGCCGGGCACTGTTGTCCTTTGGGAATTCTCTGTGGGGCTCTTAAAGCTTTCAGTCCAATTACATCAGTCCTTAACTCAACATACATACATACATATGTACATACATACTACACTCAAACACACACACACACACACACACACACACACACACACACACACACACATTTAGGTGCCAGGTTCTATACTTGTAAATGAAAGAAGTGCCAGGTATGGTGACTCACTCTTGAAAGTCTAGTACTTGGGAGGCAGAGGAAGAGGCAGAAGGGTAGCATTGACTTGCTGACCAGCCTGGGCTATGTGGTGACTTCGAGGCCACTTTGGCTACAGAGTGACCAGGAAGAAGATGGGCTAAGCTTGGTAAAAGGATGTAGCTCAGCTTGGTATAATGCTCACCTGGCTTGCAGGAATCCCTGTGTTTGAACCCCAGTATTCACATACACCCTGTGTCGTGCTGAAGACTTGTAACCACAGCTTCTGGAAGGTGGAGGCAGGAGGATCAGAAGTTCAAGGTCATCAGCTACAGGGATTGGAATAAATGAGACCCTGTCTCAGAATAATGCAAAGGTGTTGTTCCACAGTAAGGACACAGTTCAGATGGGAGAACATCACAACAGAATTCTGACTGAGAGACTGTCAGTTGCTGTCAATGGGGATGGATGAAAGGGAGGAAGGTGTCATTCAGAAGGCCACGAGGACAGACCCAGAACTGGGAGATCACCTGGAGGACAGAAAGAGGAGTTTGGGGTGGAGGGGGCTGAGGGTTCTGGGTTTCACAGGATGAGTTTGGGGTGGAGGGAGCTGAGGGTTCTGGGTTTCACAGGATGAGTTTGGGGTGGAGGGAGCTGAGGGTTCTGGGTTTCATGAGCTCAGGGCTAGTATTGGTGATTCAGGTTTACTGAAACCTCTGTGGGAAGAGTTGGCTACACTGGCCAGAGACCCCAGCCCTGGAGGGCCTTGCCCTGGAGGTTGGATTTCATTCTTGGTACTTAGGGTGAGGTGCTGTCCTCTTTTCTAAGAGTTTGCTGAGTATCAAACCCAGGGCCTTGGGCCACAAGGCTTCTACCCTAGAGCTACACCCTGGCCCACAGAATTTCTTAGATTTTAATAAGGTATCATTTCAGTAATTTTTCTTGTATTTTTTTTGCACAGGGTTTCCCTGTGTAGCCTTGCTCTATATACCAGCCTGGCCTTGATCTCAGAGATCTGCCTGCCTCCATCTCTCTAATGCTGGGATTAAATACATGTGTTGCCATTGCCTAGCTAATTTTAAGAATTTTTTAAAATCAAAATAATATATACATCTAATTTAAAGACTATAATAGAAACATGGGTTTTCTTTTTTAAAATTTGAATTACAATGTGTACATTGTGTATGAGCCCTTCTACAGTAGCTCCTATGTAGAGGCCAGAACTATCATGTGGGTCCTAGTGTTCTACTCAGGTTCCCAGACTTGGATACTAACACCTTTACCCACCGAGTTATATTACTGGCCTTAGAAATACAAAATTTCTAAGGAAAGGTAAGAGCTTCTGGCCCTACCCATTTTCCTTACACCCCAGTCCAAAGTTTACACACATACACACACACACACACACACACACACACACACACACACACCAAAACCCAGCATATTCTTATTTACTAATGTTAATGACTTCAATACCTGTAATTACTAACTTAGTAATCTTGACTTTTTTTTTTCTTCCAGAGCCAAGGACCTAACCCAGGGCCTTGCAATTGCTAGGCAAGCACTCTACCACAGAGCTAAATCCCCAGCCTTACCCCTCCCCCTTTTTTTGGAGATATAAGTTCTCTCAGTAGTCCAGGATGGCCTTGAACTCCTGCCTCCTTCCTCAGCCCTGAAATTATAGGTATGTGCCATTACAGCCGGTATTATTATTATTGGTCTGTCCCTCTCCTGGGTCCATCTCTCTCCATCCCTTCTTGCATATCAACTTTTGGTTTAAATCTATTTTCTCTTCTATTTTTAATCTAAATTACCTGCTTTCTGGGCACTTCTGCTTGGTATGCTGTTCTGTTTGGGCTCAGAGCACAGGCTGCATGAGCATGTTGGAATGGTGGAGAGGTAGCGCTGCTGCTGATGCCCTGCTTGTGTGGAAAGGACTTTATTTCACACCTTGGCTGACGTGGTATTCTGGTTGACCAACCATCACCTCGCTCCCCCATCCCCAACCTCAAGAATTGCTGCTAAGCACAGAACTATAGACAGGATGCATGCTCCAGGTATTTGTGTGCACCAAGGACTTACCTGTCTTTTTCTTCTGTTTGGAGAAAAGGTCTCATGCAGCTCAGGTTGGGTTGGTGCTCACCATGTGGCCTGTGGTGGTGGTGAACTCCTTCAGGATTCTCCTACAGCAACCTCCCAAGAGCTCAGCTGACTTTTTAATTTAATTTAATTTTAGTTTAGTTTGGTTTTTTAGCCTAACAGCCTGTGCCTGAGCCTGGCTGGGGCTTCTGGCTTGCTTTCAGCAGCGGGACAGCTGGTGGGGCTTCCTCTGGGATTCCTTTCTCAGAGTGGCCTAGGATCAAAGAGACTACCTCTTTGCCTCAGGGTCACACCCAATTCCAGCTCAGCTCTGGATGTGCCTTCCTCTCCCTCAGGCACGAACAGGAGCTGAGATCCCGCCATCCACAGATGATAGTGATCTCAAGTGTCCCTGGGTGGACAGCCTTCAAGTGTGGTGCTGACAGGCTGGAGGATAGCATCCTCTCCAGATACCCCAGCGGATCTGCCTGGAGGGAAGATTTAGTTTGCCAGCCTTGCCTGCCTGGACGCCAAGGTCTGTATTCTACTCAGTCCTGGTGTGCGGAATTCATCCAACTTTGAGAAGGAAACTACACCCATTTTACAGATGAGGAAACAGAGGCTCAGAGAAGTTAGGTGACTCTACTTGCAAGAAGTGGAGTATGCCTTTGTCTACAGTAGACAAACTTCCAGGTTGAGACCTGAGTCTGGGCTTCCTGTTGTCTAATGTCTTATTCACTAACACAGTCACACCTGAGTTGATGGGGTGTGTTTGGGGTGGGGTGGGGAGCAGGCACTGGCTTGCTCAATCAAGATGTGCATACCACTGATGCCTGCTCCCTGTGCTGAGATCTCTGGGACTCCCCCCTTGAGACCACAGGAACAATGATGAATTAATCTCATCACTTTATCAAGGAGGCACTCACAGAAATTACAAGGCGAGGCCACCAGCCTGGTTTTGCTGGCAGCCAGCCGCCAGGCCCATAAAACAAATTGAAAGGAACAAAATAAATAAGTGAATTTAGAAATACACACAGGCGCTTGTGTGTGTGTGTGTGTGTGTGTGTGTGTGTGTGCGCGCGCGCGCACGCGTGTGCATGTGTGCACACACGGACACCCTAAAAGCTCAGGAGCATGGTCCCACACTCACTGTTAGCCTTGGGACGCACTCTTGTCGTGTCATCTTGTCTTAGGAAGACAGCAGGCCTAAACCCACCCATGCTGTAACTCCCACCACCCCCCCCCATCTCCATTCTGAGGAATAATCTGTGGCTCACCCTCACTCAGCGGGTGGCTGGTTGCAGGGTAGCCCAGAACAGAGCACAGCTGTCTGCACCATACAGCATCTGTGAGTAGGTCACCTGGGTTCAATTCCCAGGCTGCTTTTTACCAGAGCTGGGCTATCCTTTCTCTTTTGTAAAAACTTTAAAACAAACACACCAGACCCTCGCTGTATAGTGCATCTCATTCTTCTCCCTGATTTTCCTAAAGCCTCAACCTCCTTGTGGCTGGGATTACAGCCATGAACCATTTATAACTTGCTCTCTCTCTCCTGTAAGATGGGGAGAAATTGGCAAAGTTAAAGACTTAATCTATGTTGAGCAGGCATGCAGCTGAATACTTGGTTGTTTAGTTGTTAATGTGCTTCAGGAACCTACCGTGTGTGAGTTGAGGATTTGGACTGTCAAGAGGAGCTAGCCTGTATGGAGGAAGTAGACAGGACTGGATGGTAGGACAGCATGGGGTGGCTGGCAGAGAGAAGCAACATCTCTCCAGTGAGATATGGATTGGGATCTGGATTGATGGGATACAAGCCTGGGACAGAGGGCACTTGGTGGACTTGCCTGTGTGTGCCAGTTCTGGGAAATGGGGAGTAGGAGGGCTCAGGCTGAATGGTGTGAAGATGATTGGATCGGGGACAGGCTACAGATTGTAGAACCTCTAAAAAACACACATAGGGCACAGATGCATTAGCTAAGCCTCTGTGCTCCTCTCTTGTTTATTTTTTATGTTTCCATGTTTAGACAGGTGTAGTGACTCAACATCTGTAATTCAAGACTGAGGAGGCCAAAGTAGGGGCATCACTGAATTTGGGGCCAGCCTGGGCCACAGAGTGAGATGTCCTCTGGTCTCTGAACATACACTGTGGGCACTCGGGACACACACATTCACAGTGCAACCATACATACATACATACATACATACATACGTACATACATACATACATACATACAATGCAAACACACAAAGAAAAAAAGGAATACCATTGATTAGGTGTCAATGAGAGGTCACAAGGGTCTCTGAGGTTCCTCAGTCTGAGCCTTGGGGATTGTGACAGTGTGGTAACTTGGGCCCAAAAGTGACAATGATTCAGAGCCCTTTACCATTGGTGGCCCATGGTTCATTCTCTGCTCTAGGAGACCTGATAGCGTTTCCATGTACCACACTAGGAGGCTGCAGCATGGGGTGCCCTGGGCCACTTATCTCCCCTCCTGGGTTAGTAACAGAAGCTTGCCTTTGTGAGTGAGTCGCTTTCTGATTTTTTTCAAGCTCCTTGTGAGGTACAGCGGAGCGGATATAGGGGGTTCTGTCTGGGCCTGAGGTGGCTCATTTTGGCTTCCTGAGTCTCCCTTTCTTGGTCTCCAAGTTGGGCACTGATAGCCAGTTCAGACTTATGGTAAGCGTCATGAGAGCTGATCCAGAGGCAGCACATAGTAGGTTTACAATAAACCCTGGCTATTACTGTGAGTGGGATAAGGACATGGTGCCTTCTGTTGTTTTTTTCCCTAGTACCAGGATTGTAGGCACACAGTCCATATTTGTTAAATAGGTATTGAAAAGGCAGGGGACTCAGAGTGGACACTGTCCCTGTTTTCACAATGACAATGGTTTTGCTGAAGTGGTTTGCTGTTTTGTCTTAAATGTTAGAGACCATCTGGCCTCATAGCCCACAGTGTCCTGAGCAGCTTGCTTCAGCATTTCCAGTGCTGGGACTAATTGAGTGGTTTGCCATACTTAAGTGATTATTCTTTATTTTCATTCACTGCATTTGTGTGCTTTGAGACAGGCTATGTTCCTGTGGCCCAGGCTGCCCTTGGATTCCTGTTCTGTAGCTAAAGATGACCTTGGACTTCTAATCCCCCTGCCTCTACCTCCAGTTGTTAGGATCCCAGGTGTGCACCACCAGGCTGTTGGGTGTAGCACCCAGGACTTCATACATAGCAAGCACTTTATCAACTGAGTTACATCCCAGCCCTGTTTTGTTTCTAAGATGTGTGGTCCAGGCTGGCCTTGAACTTGATTTGTGGACAAGACTGACCTTAACCCCATGATCTTCCTGCCTACAGCTCACCTCCCAGGGGCTAAGATCACAGAGCGAGATAGCTCAGTGGGTAAAGGCAGTTTGCTGGCAAGCCTGATGACCTAAGTTCAATCCCATGAGCCTCATGGTGGATGGAGAAAACTGACTCCCACCCGGGAAGTTGTCCTCTGACCTCCACACACTGGCACTCATACCTTCCTCTCACCCCTAATATACATGCATGCACACACAAATAAATGAAAAGACAATTGTAGTCATAATAAAAATAAAGTGATAGGAATGCACACTGTGATGCCTAACCTGGGCTACAACTGGTCTTTTTGTTTTGTTTTGCTTTAATTTCTGTCTGTCTGTCTGTCTATCTTGAGGCAAGGTCGCTCTGTGAAGCCCTGGCTGTCCTGGAAACTCACAATGTACAACAGGCTGGTCTCAAACACACAGGGTTCTGCCCGCCTCTATAGGGATTAAAAGCATGCACCGCCTTACACAGCCTAGGCTACAATCTTAAAGTGACTTTCCACGTAAGGTTTTGTTCAACCCTTCCCTGAGGAACTAACAAGTATTTTGCAGTTGCAGAAACTAAGGCTAAGTCATGGGAAAGAGATTTCCTCAAAGTCAGGATCTAGGTGTCCTGGCCCGCAGTGGGAGGCAGAGTCCACGCCCTGCCACAGTTTTCTCCCGGCTTTTCCTAGTGACAGGTGCAGGTTGGTGGCTGGAAGAACTGGGGTGGTCTGTGCTGATGTCCAGCTCAGCACCCATGGCTGGTTCTGCTGGTGTCAAATGCTGTGTCAGCATATTTTGATGTCACCCTCTCACCCCCCATCTGGTGGTTAGAGAACCATTCTCAGAAGAATGAGTTTTTCCTCCCCAGCTGGCTGCTGGGGCTGCCCAGCTCCCAGGCTGGAATGGGCATGGGAGAGAATTTGACGCATCCCGGGAGTGGAGCGGCATCATTCAGAGTCCCTGCTTCTAGCAGTACTTCCGTTTGCAGCCCTGGGTGGGGCACGTCAGCTCTGGCCATCTAATCCCCAGTCAGCCTAAGGGGTTGGGGTTCGGGATGGACAGACAGCAGGCACCTGGCAACCCTCTCAGTGTTGCAGAAAATCTAGTACAGCTGTCTGGCCACCAATGAGTGTGAGATCACCAAACAAAGATGGAAGTTCTGCCAGGCCTGCTGCTTCATGAAATGCCTCAAAGTGGGGATGCTGAAGGAAGGAAGGTGGCCCTCAGCGAACTCCCTGTGCCAGGGCTCTGCTCAGTTTATCACGGTGGGGAGTGATAGGCCTGTGTGTGGATACCTACAGGCCCAGGGCCTTCTCAAGGGGTGTGTGTGCCCGCACACTTGGGGCTATACTGTCTTTTATGATGGCTGCTGTGCCATGTGGGCAAGTAAGATAGAAGTCGGGAGGTGAGGATCCTATTTGGAGCCTTAGCTGGTAGCTTGTAACCAGGGAAGTCCTCACTTGGGCTAGGACTTCCCCTTCCCCCATCCCATCTTGGCAGGTGCGCTTAGAACTCTTGGTGCTCCCTTGGGTTTGGGGTGGGTAATAGCAAACTCCTGGCTGGTGAGGAGTGGTCCTTTCTTCTAATGGAGTTCAGGGCATGTCTCTTGCCTGGTAAGTGTTTCCCCAACCAACACCATTTGTCATCCATCTCCACTTCTGGTTCTCCCCCCTGTTACCTTTTCCTCTAGAGTCATTTGGTGTGTTAGGTTTCCATTGGGTGTAATAGTCAGAAGTCATATGCACCAACTGGGCTGTTTTTAGTTCCATCAAAATGTGTGTTTTCTTTTTAATCTCTTGGCCATTTAGATTTTAATTTTTATGTATGTGTGAGTTTCCACATGTATATATGTGTATACCTGGTGCCCTTGGCTGTCAGAAAAAGGCATGTGATCCCCTGGAAGTAGTTGTAAGTTGCCATGTGGGTGCTGGAAACGGAACCCCGGTCCTAGATTGAATTGACTAAAGCATGGTGATAATAACATTGTGGCATATTGTGCATCTTTTTTACTTTGAAAGTGGCCACTGGGAAGTGTGAGAGGGGGCTCATGGTGTGGAAGGCTGCGGTAGGGCCATTCCTCACCACTTATGTGGACCTACCTGGTTTGAATCTTGTTCAGTTCCATTTTGGGAATAGGCTGTGTGTGTGTGTGTGTGTTCGTGAGTGTTATAGTTTCACATACACACACAACTGTATGTGCACCTGTGACTCCCTCAGAGATCCAGTGAAAATTCTTATAGAGCACCTTCTGCACCTTAATCCTTCATGAAGGAAACAGGAAGTTTATGGGGATAAGGAGCAAGACAAGCTAAGTAGAAGACAAAGACTGTTTGGGGTGCCTTCTTCCCTGGGAAGGGCAAGGTGGGGTTGCTTGTCTCCCAAACCTAGCTCAGCCTTTGGCAGGCCCAGAGCTTCCCCACCCCCTTCCCCCCTCCACTGTGCCTGCCTGGAAATGTCCTCCTCTGAGCTGTTTGCCTGTGAGAGAGCTTGGATAGGGCTTGGAAATATTCTGAGTGGTTTGTCTCCTCACCTGGGCCTAGTTAGCATCTGCATCTATGAAGCAGCAATTGGGGCAGCTTCCTGCCAACTCTTGGGTCTGCAGTGCACTGGGCTGTAAGGTCCTGTCTTGGTTCCAGGTCTGCTGCCTTGATGAAACACCATGCCCATAAGCAATGTGGGGAGGAAATGGTTTATTTGACTTAGAATTTACATCACTGTTCATCACTGAAGGAAGTCAGGACAGGAACTCAAACAGGGCGGGAACCTGGAGTTACGAGCTGAGCTGAGGCCACAGAGGGGTGCTGCTGACTGGCTTGCTCTCTATGGCTTGCTCAGCCTGCTTTATTACAGAACCTAGGAACACCAGCCTGAGGATGACATCACCTACAAGGGGCTGAGCCCTCCCCGTTCATCGCTAATTAAGAAAAGGCCCTACACCCTTGCCTATACCCTGGTTTTATGGAGGCATTTTCTTAATTGAGGTTCCATCCTCTCAGATTGAAGTGGTTCAACTCTCCCACTCTCGCAACTGAATCTAGATTTCAGTTCTCTGAGAAGGGCAAAACTGGCATCTCTCCCCATCGAGGGCTGTTTATCCACAATAACTTTATATCAGGGACAAGGAAGAGGACAAACAGAAGGTCTAAGTCAGTCAGCCTCGCAGATTCTCAAGGACTGACCTGTCCTGCATGCCAGGTTTTTAGGTAGGACCCGAGGCAGCACCTCCTGAAAGACCAGTGGGAGCAAGAGAGAAAGGAGACCAGGTGCATAAACAACTACATACTACACTCAAACACACACAACACACACAACACACACACACACACACACACACAATTTAGGTGCCAGGTTCTATACTTGTAAATGAAAGAAGTGCCAGGTATGGTGACTCACTCTGAAAGTCTAGTACTTGGGAGGCAGAGGAGAGGCAGAAGGGTAGCATTGACTTGCTGACCAGCCTGGGCTATGTGGTGACTTCGAGGCCACTTTGGCTACAGAGTGACCAGGAAGAAGATGGGCTAAGCTTTGGTAAAAGGATGTAGCTCAGCTTGGTATAATGCTCACCTGGCTTGCAGGAATCCCTGTGTTTGAACCCCAGTATTCACATACACCCTGTGTCGTGCTGAAGACTTGTAACCACAGCTTCTGGAAGGTGGAGGCAGGAGGGTCAGAAGTTCAAGGTCATCAGCTACAGGGATTGGAATAAATGAGACCCTGTCTCAGAATAATGCAAAGGTGTTGTTCCACAGTAAGGACACAGTTCAATGGGAGAACATCACAACAGAATTCTGACTGAGAGACTGTCAGTTGCTGTCAATGGGGATGGATGAAAGGGAGGAAGGTGTCATTCAGAAGGCCACGAGGACAGACCCAGAACTGGGAGATCACCTGGAGGACAAGAGGGTATGGGTGAGGTTGAGGGCGGTTCAGGAGAGTTGGGTGGCTGAGGTTCTGGGTTTCCGTTGGACGAGAGTGAGTGAAGTTGTTGCAGGAGGGAGGATTGGGTCGAGGCGACCGGAGTGCAGAGGTGGAGGAGCTATGGTTCTGGCACGGATGAGTTGGGGTGGAGGGAGCTGAGGTTCTGGGTTTCACAGGAGAGTTGGGTGGAGGGAGCTGAGGGTTCTGGGTTTCATGAGCTCAGGGCTAGTATTGGTGATTCAGGTTTACTGAACCTCTGTGGAAGAGTTGGCTACACTGGCCAGAGACCCCAGCCCTGGAGGGCCTTGCCCTGGAGGTGGATTTCATTCTTGGTACTTAGGGTGAGGTGCTGTCCTCTTTCTAAGAGTTTGCTGAGTATCAAACCCAGGGCCTTGGGCTCCGGACAAGGCTTCTACCCTAGAGCTACACCCTGCCCACAGAATTTTTAGATTTTAATAAGGTATCATTTCAGTAATTTTTCTTGTATTTTTTTTGCACAGGGTTTCCTGTGTAGCCTTGCTCTATTACCAGCCTGGCCTTGATCTCAGGATCTGCCTGCCTCCATCTCTCTAATGCTGGGATTAAATACATGTGTTGCCATTGCCTAGCTAATTTTAAGAATTTTTTAAAATCAAAATAATATATACATCTAATTTAAAGACTATAATAGAAACATGGGTTTTCTTTTTTAAAATTTGAATTACAATGTGTACATTGTGTATGAGCCCTTCTACAGTAGCTCCTATGTAGAGGCCAGAACTATCATGTGGGTCTAGTGTTCTACTCAGGTTCCCAGACTTGGATACTAACACCTTTACCCACCGAGTTATATTACTGGCCTTAGAAATACAAAAAATTCTAAGGAAAGGTAAGAGCTTCTGGCCCTACCCATTTTCCTTACCACCCAGTCCAAAGTTTACACACATACACACACACACACACACACACACACACACACACAACACACACAAAAACCCAGCATATTCTATTTTACTAATGTTAATGACTTCAATAACCTGTAATTACTAACTTAGTAATCTTGACTTTTTTTTTCTTTCCAGAGCCAAGGACCTAACCCAGGGCCTTGCATTGCTAGGCAAGCACTCTACCACAGAGCTAAATCCCCAGCCTTACCCCTCCCCCTTTTTTGGAGATATAAGTTCTCTCAGTAGTCCAGGATGGCCTTGAACTCCTGCCTCCTTCCTCAGCCCTGAAATTATAGGTATGTGCCATTACAGCCGGTATTATTATTATTGGCTGTCCCTCTCCTGGGTCCATCTCTCTCCATCCCTTCTTGCATATCAACTTTTGGTTTAAATCTATTTTCTCTTCTATTTTAATCTAAATTACCTGCTTTCTGGGCACTTCTGCTTGGTATGCTGTTCCGTTTGGGCTCAGAGCACAGGCTGCATGAGCATGTTGGAATGGTGGAGAGGTGGCGCTGCTGCTGCTGACCTGCATGTGTGGAAAGGACTTTATTCACACCTTGGCTGACGTGAATTCTCATTGACCAGCCATCACTTCGCTCCCCTACCCCCAACCTCAAGAATTGCTGCTAAGAAGAGAACTATAGACAGGATGCATCTCCAGTTACTTGCGTGTACCGAGGACTTACCTGTCTTTTTCTTCTGTTTGGAGAAAAGGTCTCATGCAGCTCAGGTTGGTTGGTGCTCACCATGTGGCCTGTGGTGGTGGTGAACTCCTTCAGGATTCTCCTACAGCAATCTTCCAAGAGCTCAGCTGACTTTTTAATTTAATTTTATTTTATTTTAGTTTGGTTTTTAGCCTAACAGCCTGTGCCTGAGCCTGGCTGGGGCTTCTGGCTTGCTTTCAGCAGCGGGACAGCTGGTGGGGCTTCCTCTGGGATTCCTTTCTCAGAGTGGCCTAGGATCAAAGAGACTACCTCTTTGCCTCAGGGTCACACCAAATTCCAGCTCAGCTCTGGATGTGCCTTCCTCTCCCTCAGGCACGAACAGGAGCTGAGATCCCGCCATCCACAGATGATAGTGATCTCAAGTGTCCCTGGGTGGACAGCCTTCAAGTGTGGTGCTGACAGGCTGGAGGATAGCATCCTCTCCAGATACCCCAGCGGATCTGCCTGGAGGGAAGATTTAGTTTGCCAGCCTTGCCTGCCTGGAAGCCAAGGTCTGTATTCTACTCAGTCCTGGTGTGCGGAATTCATCCAACTTTGAGAAGGAACTACACCCATTTTACAGATGAGGAAACAGAGGCTCAGAGAAGTTAGGTGACTCTACTTGCAAGAAGTGGAGTATGCCTTTGTCTACAGTAGACAAACTTCCAGGTTGAGACCTGAGTCTGGGCTTCCTGTTGTCTAATGTCTTATTCACTAACACAGTCACACCTGAGTTGATGGGGTGTGTTTGGGGTGGGGTGGGGAGCAGGCACTGGCTTGCTCAATCAAGATGTGCATACCACTGATGCCTGCTCCCTGTGCTGAGATCTCTGGGACTCCCCCCTTGAGACCACAGGAACAATGATGAATTAATCTCATCACTTTATCAAGGAGGCACTCACAGAAATTACAAGGCGAGGCCACCAGCCTGGTTTTGCTGGCAGCCAGCCGCCAGGCCCATAAAACAAATTGAAAGGAACAAATAAATAAGTGAATTTAAAATACACACAGGCGCTTGTGTGTGTGTGTGTGTGTGTGTGGTGTGCGCGCGGCGCACGCGTGTGCATGTGTGCACACACGGACACCCTAAAAGCTCAGGAGCATGGTCCCACACTCACTGTTAGCCTTGGGACGCACTCTTGTCGTGTCATCTTGTCTAGGAAGACAGCAGGCCTAAACCCACCCATGCTGTAACTCCCACCACCCCCCCCATCTCCATTCTGAGGAATAATCTGTGGCTCACCCTCACTCAGCGGGTGGCTGGTTGCAGGGTAGCCCAGAACAGAGCACAGCTGTCTGCACCATACAGCATCTGTGAGTAGTCACCTGGGTTCAATTCCCAGGCTGCTTTTTACCAGAGCTGGGCTATCCTTTCTCTTTTGTAAAAACTTTAAAACAAACACACCAGACCCTCCTGTATAGTGCATCTCATTCTTCTCCCTGATTTTCCTAAAGCCTCAACCTCCTTGTGGCTGGGATTACAGCCATGAACCATTTATAACTTGCTCTCTCTCTCCTGTAAGATGGGGAGAAATTGGCAAATTAAAGACTTATCTATGTTGAGCAGGCATGCAGCTGAATACTTGGTTGTTTAGTTGTTAATGTGCTTCAGGAACCTACCGTGTGTGAGTTGAGGATTTGGACTGTCAAGAGGAGCTAGCCTGTATGGAGGAAGTAGACAGGACTGGATGGTAGGACAGCATGGGGTGGGCTGGCAGAGAGAGCAACATCTCTCCATGAGATATGGATTGGGATCTGGATTGATGGGTACAAGCCTGGGACAGAGGGCACTTGGTGGACTTGCCTGTGTGTGCCAGTTCTGGGAAATGGGGAGTAGGAGGGCTCAGGCTGAATGGTGTGAAGATGATTGGATCGGGACAGGCTACAGATTGTAGAACCTCTAAAAACACCACATAGGGCACAGATGCATTAGCTAAGCCTCTGTGCTCCTCTCTTGTTTATTTTTGATGTTTCCATGTTTAGACAGGTGTAGTGACTCAACATCTGTAATTCAAGACTGAGGAGGCCAAAGTAGGGCATCACTGAATTTGGGCCAGCCTGGGCCACAGAGTGAGATGTCCTCTGGTCTCTGAACATACACTGTGGGCACTCGGGACACACACATTCACAGTGCAACCATACATACATACCATACATACATACATACATAACATACAATGCAAACACACAAAGAAAAAAAGGAATACCATTGATTAGGTGTCAATGAGAGGTCACAGGGTCTCTGAGGTTCCTCAGTCTGAGCCTTGGAGTTGTGACAGTGTGGAACTTGGCCCCAAAGTGACAATGATTCAGAGCCCTTTACATTGGTGGCCCATGGTTCATTCTCTGCTCTAGGAGACCTGATAGCGTTTCCATGTACCACACTAGGAGGCTGCAGCATGGGGTGCCCTGGGCCACTTATCTCCCCTCCTGGGTTAGTAACAGAAGCTTGCCTTTGTGAGTGAGTTGCTTTCTGATTTTTTTCAAGCCCCTTGTGAGGTACAGCGGAGCGGATATAGGGATTCTGTCTGGGCCTGAGGTGGCTCATTTTGGCTTCCTGAGTCTCCCTTTCTTGGTCTCCAAGTTGGGCACTGATAGCCAGTTCAGACTTATGGTAAGCGTCATGAGAGCTGATCCAGAGGCAGCACATAGTAGGTTTACAATAAACCCTGGCTATTACTGTGAGTGGGATAAGGACATGGTGCCTTCTGTTGTTTTTTTTCCCTAGTACCAGGATTGTAGGCACACAGTCCATATTTGTTAAATAGGTATTGAAAAGGCAGGGGACTCAGGGTGGACACTGTCCCTGTTTTCACAATGACAATGGTTTTGCTGAAGTGGTTTGCTGTTTTGTCTTAAATGTTAGAGACCATCTGGCCTCATAGCCCACAGTGTCCTGAGCAGCTTGCTTCAGCATTTCCAGTGCTGGGACTAATTGAGTGGTTGCCATACTTAAGTGATTATTTCTTATTTTCATTCACTGCATTTGTGTGCTTTGAGACAGGCTATGTTCCTGTGGCCCAGGCTGCCCTTGGATTCCTGTTCTGTAGCTAAAGATGACCTTGGACTTCTAATCCCCCTGCCTCTACCTCCAGTTGTTAGGATCCCAGGTGTGCACCACCAGGCTGTTGGGTGTAGCACCCAGGACTTCATACATAGCAAGCACTTTATCAACTGAGTTACACCCAGCCCTGTTTTGTTTCTAAGATGTGTGGTCCAGGCTGGCCTTGAACTTGATTTGTGGACAAGACTGACCTTAACCCCATGATCTTCCTGCCTACAGCTCACCTCCCAGGGGCTAAGATCACAGAGCGAGATAGCTCAGTGGGTAAAGGCAGTTTGCTGGCAAGCCTGATGACCTAAGTTCAATCCCATGAGCCTCATGGTGGATGGAGAGAAAACTGACTCCCACCCGGGAAGTTGTCCTCTGACCTCCACACACTGGCACTCATACCTTCCTCTCACCCCTAATATACATGCATGCACACACAAATAAATGAAAAGACAATTGTAGTCATAATAAAAATAAAGTGATAGGAATGCACACTGTGATGCCTAACCTGGGCTCAAACTGGTCTTTTTGTTTTGTTTTGTTTTAATTTCTGTCTGTCTGTCTGTCTATCTTGAGGCAAGGTCGCTCTGTGAAGCCCTGGCTGTCCTGGAAACTCACAATGTACAACAGGCTGGTTCCAAACACACAGGGTTCTGCCCGCCTCTATAGGGATTAAAAGCATGCACCGCCTTACACAGCTAGGCTACAATCTTAAAGTGACTTTCCACGTAAGGTTTTGTTCAACCCTTCCCTGAGGAACTAACAAGTATTTTGCAGTTGCAGAAACTATGGCTAAGTGATGGGAAAGAGATTTCCTCAAAGTCAGGATCTAGGTGTCCTGGCCCGTAGTGGGAGGCAGAGTCCACACCCTGCCACGGTTTTCTCCCGGCTTTTCCTAGTGACAGGTGTAGTTGGTGGCTGGAAGAACTGGGGTGGTCTGTGCTGATGTCCAGCTCAGCACCAATGGCTGTTTTGCTGTGTCAAACTGCGGTCCCACTCAAGTTTTTTTATTTGTATTTTAAGTAGTGTTAGTTAGGGAACTCAGCATGTAGCCCAGTATCAGAACAAACACTTAGCAGGTCTGAGGCTTAGGTTCTGTCCCCAGAACAGAAAAGAAGGGCAGATTGGAAAAGAACATCAATCTGTACACATCTGACTGACTAGAGAGGTTATCAATTTAGGTGGAGTGGGTGATACCCTGCCAGCACCTCCCTGGATCTGTGACTTGTGACAGGGAGCAAGTGAGGAGTCCTGGCATGGAGTTCCCGCTCACCAGAGGCCCTTCTGCAGGCTCTGCAGAACGTCCCCAAGGAGAAGGGCAGAGGCATGTCTGATGGGTTGTTCTGTCTGGGACCACCTCCAGGCCTTTTGTCTTGGAGAACTGAGGCTGGTTGGTGAATCCTGGGGACCCAGGACTGCTATGCGGACACAGCCCAGGAACATGAAGGAGTCAGGACCTTGTCGTAGACCAGTGACAAGCCAGCTGGCTGACCTTGGATGAGTCCCCTGGCCTTCATTTCCCTATTGCTGTGGAGAATGTGAAGAGCAGCTCCTGACACCTTGTCAAAAGTGGGTGGGTGAAGTCAGAAAATGACTCAGTGGCAGTCCGAGGAGGCCTGTTTAAACTGATTCAGATTCGAATCGTGCATGGACAGTTTTGTAGGTGTAGGTAGCCATCCTTTTGAAGTAGTGACTCTTTTTGAGTCATTTAATAAAATGTGGCTAATAAGTACTTCTTTCCTCTCAAGTGTTTTGCAGAAACTGAGCCATGTGCATATAATGTGTGTAACTTAGTGCCTGGCATATAATTGCCACGAAATAAACAGCTAATTGTTGTTTATGCTTGACCAAAAGAAGCCATGGAAGTTTCTGGGCCAGGAAGTAGCTCTCCTCTTAGGAAAAGAATTCTGGCAATGATAGGAAGGATCTGGAAGCCCAGGGTGTCGAGGGGGAAGAAGTGGCGTGGACTTAGATAACGGGTGGGTACTATCCAGTTAGATCTGGTCTAGAAGGGAGGATCATGGCAGAGGGGGTGGGGGAGTGTAAAAGCACAGTGACTAGAGAGAGTTCGAGGTAGGTGCAAGGGTGTGGGACGGCGGAAGCAGGCTGGGGAAGAGGACATTTTTGGAAGTAAATGAAATTTTGGACACACTGAATCATAACAGTTCAGAGACATTGGAGTCCAGGACCTGGCTCTGGGTTCTAGATAAAATGAGATCTGTGTCTGTAGCTCTCCAAGTATGTGCTCTAGCCTACTTGGTTTCCTTAGAAATGCAAATTTAGAGACCCCTGACTGACAGTTGGCTTAACTGTCTAGTTTACCACACCCAGCCCTCTCCCCCAGCTTGATGCCTCTATTGATGATAGCAGGGCTGGGGAAAGCACTCCAGGTGAGAGCCTGGGCAGGTTGGGAGGCAGAGGGATGGAAGTGGGAACACAATTCTGTCAGCTCTGAAGCACATTTACCCTGGTTACAACTGTGCCACACACACTTGACCAGCACGGTGCTGGCACGGTGTGGTTGTCAGAAGCCTCATGTGCATACATCAAAACTTCTAGAGCCAGGGCCAGTTGACGAGGAGGAGTCCAAGATGGCTATGGTTCCTCATGTAAAGAAATAGATTGTTAGCTCCCACATTAGGAAGGAAGACGGTCCTGTTAAATGGTGAATTTAGTGAAAATGACAACAAACCATTTCAGAATCCCTTAGCCAATCTTTATATATATATATATATGTGTGTGTGTGCATTATGTGTGCACATATACATACATATACATATACACATATATTGGCTACCTCAGAATTCCCTGTGATCAAGTCTATAGCTAACTAAAATATAAAAGTAGTTTTAAATAAAAATGTGAAAATGCTGGTTATACTACAACAGCATTTATTTATTTGTTCATTTATTAATTTATTTATTTATCTGTCTGTCTGTCTATCTATCTATCTATCTATCTATCTATCTATCTATCTATCTATTTATTTATAAATAAGACAGGGTCTCTCTACATAGTCCTGGCAGTCCTGGAACTTGTATCCACCAGGCTGGCCTCGAACTCCCTGAGATCCACCTATCTCTGCCTCCAGAGTGCTGGGATTAAAGGAGTGCTCCTCCCCAGCACCTGAAATGGCAGTTTAATTGGGAGTAGGGGTGGGGTTCCTCTTCTCTTTCTTTCTTGGTGGCACATTAAAAGTGCATGTTATTATTTCAGAGATGATGAAGTACCCCTGCCAGGTAGAAATGAGTGACACCCTCTGCAGAGAGAGAAGAGAGACAAAATGTGGCTATCAGTCTTCAGTAAAGCTGGTGGTGATAGGTGTGTGGTCCCCCATGAAGAACCCAGAGAAGGACCAAAAGGACATCACAGTGTATGGCAACTGGCCAGGCACTGTTGTCCTTTGGGAATTCTCTGTGGGGCTCTTCAAGCTTTCAGTCCAATTACATCAGTCCTTAACTCAACATACATACATACATATGTACATACATACTACACTCAAACACACACACACACACACACACACACACACACACACACACACACATTTAGGTGCCAGGTTCTATACTTGTAAATGAAAGAAGTGCCAGGTATGGTGACTCACTCTTGAAAGTCTAGTACTTGGGAGGCAGAGGAAGAGGCAGAAGGGTAGCATTGACTTGCTGACCAGCCTGGGCTATGTGGTGACTTCGAGGCCACTTTGGCTACAGAGTGACCAGGAAGAAGATGGGCTAAGCTTGGTAAAAGGATGTAGCTCAGCTTGGTATAATGCTCACCTGGCTTGCAGGAATCCCTGTGTTTGAACCCCAGTATTCACATACACCCTGTGTCGTGCTGAAGACTTGTAACCACAGCTTCTGGAAGGTGGAGGCAGGAGGATCAGAAGTTCAAGGTCATCAGCTACAGGGATTGGAATAAATGAGACCCTGTCTCAGAATAATGCAAAGGTGTTGTTCCACAGTAAGGACACAGTTCAGATGGGAGAACATCACAACAGAATTCTGACTGAGAGACTGTCAGTTGCTGTCAATGGGGATGGATGAAAGGGAGGAAGGTGTCATTCAGAAGGCCACGAGGACAGACCCAGAACTGGGAGATCACCTGGAGGACAGAAGGAGTAGTTTGGGGTGGAGGGGGTTGAGGGTTCTGGGTTTCACAGGATGAGTTTGGGATGGAGGGAGCTGAGGGTTCTGGGTTTCACAGGAGTGTGGGGTGGAGGGAGCTAATGGTTCTGGGTTTCACGGGATGAGTTTGGGGTGGAGGGAGCTGAGGGTTCTGGGTTTCACAGGATGAGTTTGGGGTGGAGGGAGCTGAGGGTTCTGGGTTTCATGAGCTCAGGGCTAGTATTGGTGATTCAGGTTTACTGAAACCTCTGTGGGAAGAGTTGGCTACACTGGCCAGAGACCCCAGCCCTGGAGGGCCTTGCCCTGGAGGTTGGATTTCATTCTTTGTACTTAGGGTGAGGTGCTGTCCTCTTTTCTAAGAGTTTGCTGAGTATCAAACCCAGGCCCTTGGGCCTCCAGGGCAAGGCTTCTACCCTAGAGCTACACCCTGGCCCACAGAATTTCTTAGATTTTAATAAGGTATCATTTCAGTAATTTTTGTTGTATTTTTTTTGCACAGGGTTTCCCTGTGTAGCCTTGCTCTATATACCAGCCTGGCCTTGATCTCAGAGATCTGCCTGCCTCCATCTCTCTAGTGCTGGGATTAAATACATGTGTTGCCATTGCCTAGCTAATTTTAAGAATTTTTTAAAATCAAAATAATATATACATCTAATTTAAAGACTGTAATAGAAACGTGGGCTTTCTTTTTTAAAATTTGAATTACAATTTGTACATTGTGTATGAGCCCTTCTACGATAGCTCCTATGTAGAGGCCAGAACTACCATGTGGGTCCTAGGGTTCTACTCAGGTTCCCAGACTTGGATACTAACACCTTTACCCACCGAGTTATCTTACTGGCCTTAGAAATACAAAATTTCTAAGGAAAGGTAAGAGCTTCTGGCCCTACCCATTTTCCTTACACCCCAGTCCAAAGTTTACACACACACACACACACACACACACACACACACACACACACACACACACCAAAACCCAGCATATTCTTATTTACTAATGTCAATGACTTCAATACCTGTAATTACTAGCTTAGTAATCTTGACTTTTTTTTTCTTCCAGAGCCAAGGACCTAACCCAGGGCCTTGCAATTGCTAGGCAAGCACTCTGCCACAGAGCTAAATCCCCAGCCTTACCCCTCCCCCCTTTTTTTGAGATATGGGTTCTCTCAGTAGTCCAGGATGGCCTTGAACTCCTGGCTCCTTCCTCAGCCCTGAAATTATAGGTGTGTGCCATTACAGCCGGTATTATTATTATTGGTCTGTCCCTCTCCTGGGTCCATCTCTCTCCATCCCCTCTTGCATATCAACTTTTGGTTTAAATCTATTTTCTCTTCTATTTTTAATCTAAATTACCTGCTTTCTGGGCACTTCTGCTTGGTATGCTGTTCCGTTTGGGCTCAGAGCACAGGCTGCATGAGCATGTTGGAATGGTGGAGAGGTGGCGCTGCTGCTGCTGACCTGCATGTGTGGAAAGGACTTTATTTCACACCTTGGCTGACGTGGAATTCTCATTGACCAGCCATCACTTCGCTCCCCTACCCCCAACCTCAAGAATTGCTGCTAAGAAGAGAACTATAGACAGGATGCATCTCCAGTTACTTGCGTGTACCGAGGACTTACCTGTCTTTTTCTTCTGTTTGGAGAAAAGGTCTCATGCAGCTCAGGTTGGTTTGGTGCTCACCATGTGGCCTGTGGTGGTGGTGAACTCCTTCAGGATTCTCCTACAGCAATCTCCCAAGAGCTCAGCTGACTTTTTAATTTAATTTTATTTTATTTTAGTTTGGTTTTTTAGCCTAACAGCCTGTGCCTGAGCCTGGCTGGGGCTTCTGGCTTGCTTTCAGCAGCGGGACAGCTGGTGGGGCTTCCTCTGGGATTCCTTTCTCAGAGTGGCCTAGGATCAAAGAGACTACCTCTTTGCCTCAGGGTCACACCAAATTCCAGCTCAGCTCTGGATGTGCCTTCCTCTCCCTCAGGCACGAACAGGAGCTGAGATCCCGCCATCCACAGATGATAGTGATCTCAAGTGTCCCTGGGTGGACAGCCTTCAAGTGTGGCGCTGACAGGCTGGACGCTAGCGTCCTCTCCAGATACCCCAGCGGATCTGCCTGGATGGAAGATTTAGTTTGCCAGCCTTGCCTGCCTGGACGCCAAGGTCTATACTCTACTCAGTCCTGGTGTGCGGAATTCATCCAACTTTGAGAAGGAAACTACACCCATTTTACAGATGAGGAAACAGAGGCTCAGAGAAATTAAGTGACTCTACTTGCAAGAAGTGGAGTATGCCTTTGTCTACAGTAGACAAACTTCCAGGTTGAGACCTGAGTCTGGGCTACCTGTTGTCTCATGTCTTATTCACTAACACAGTCATACCTGAGTTGATGAGGTGTGTTGGGGGTGGGGTGGGGAGCAGGCACTGGCTTGCTCAATCAAGAGTGTGCATACCACTGATGCCTGCTCCCTGTGCTGAGATCTCTGGGACTCCCCCTTGAGACCACAGGAACAATGATGAATTAATCTCATCACTTTATCAAGGAGGCACTCACAGAAATTACAAGGCGAGGCCACCAGCCTGGTTTTGCTGCCATCCAGCCACCAGGCCCATAAAACAAATTGAAAGGAACAAAATAAATAAGTGAATTTAGAAATACTCACAGGAGCTTGTGTGTGTGTGTGTGTGTGTGTGTGTGTGTGTGTGTGCGCGCGCGCATATGTGTGCATGTGTGCACACACGCACACCCTAAAAGGTCAGGAGCATGGTCCCACACTCACTTTTAGCCTTGGGACGCACTCTTGTCGTGTCATCTTGTATTAGGAAGACAGCAGGCCCAAACCCACCCATGCTGTAACTCCCACCACCCCCCCCATCTCCATTCTGAGGAATAATCTGTGGTTCACCCTCACTCAGCGGGTGGCTGGTTGCAGGGTAGCCCAGAACAGAGCACAGCTGTCTGCACCATACAGCATCTGTGAGTAGGTCACCTGGGTTCAATTCCCAGGCTGCTTTCTACCAGAGCTGGGCTATCCCTTCTCTTTTGTAAAAACTTTAAAACAAACACACCAGACCCTCACTGTATAGTGCATCTCATTCTTCTCCCTGATTTTCCTAAAGCCTCATCCTCCTTGTGGCTGGGATTACAGCCATGAACCATTTATACCTGGCTCTCTCTCTCCTGTAAGATGGGGAGAAATTGGCAAAGTTAAAGACTTAATCTATGTTGAGCAGGCATGCAGCTGTGTCACTGAATACTTGTTTGTTTAGTGATTAATGTGCTTCAGGAACCTACCATGTGTGAGTTGAGGATTTGGACTGTCAAGAGGAGCTGGCCTGTATGGAGGAAGTACACAGGACTGGATGGTAGGACAGCATGGGGTGACTGGCAGAGAGAAGCAACATCTCTCCAGTGAGATATGGATTGGGATCTGGATTGATGGGCTGCAGGCCTGGGACAGAGGGCACTTGGTGGACTTGCCTGTGTGTGCTAGTTCTGGGAAATGAGGAGTAGGAGGGCTCAGGCTGAATGGTGTGAAGATGATTGGATCGGGGACAGGCTACAGATTGTAGAACCTCTAAGAAAACCCACACAGGGCACAGATGCATTAGCTAAGCCTCCTTAGCTCCTGTGCTCCTCTCTTGTTTATTTTTGATGTTTCCATGTTTAGCCAGGTGTAGTGACTCAACATCTGTAATTCAAGACTGAAGAGGCCAAAGTAGGAGCATCACTGAGTTTGGGACCAGCCTGGGACACAGAGTGAGATGTCCTCTGGTCTCTGAACATACACTGTGGGCACTCGGAACCCACACATTCACAGTGCAACCATACATACATACATACATACATACAATGCAAACACACAAAGAAAAAAAGGAATACCATTGATTAGGTGTCATTGAGAGGTCACAAGGGTCTCTGAGGTTCATTAGTCTGAGCCATGGGGATTGTGACAGTATGGTAACTTGGGCCCAAAAGTGGCAATGATTCAGAGTCCTTTATCATTGGTGGCCCATGGTTCATGCTCTGCTCTAGGAGACCTGATAGCGTTTCCATGTCCCACCCTAGGAGGCTGCAGCATGGGGTGCCCTAGGACACTTATCTCCCCTCCTGGGTTAGTAACAGAAGCTTGCCTTTGTGAGTGAGGTGCTTTCTGATTTTTTTTCAAGCCCCTGGTGAGGTACAGGGGAGCGGATATAGGGGGTTCTGTCTGGGCCTGAGGTGGCTCATTTTGGCTTCCTGAGTCTCCCTTTCTTGGTTTCCAAGTTGGGCACTGATAGCCAGTTCAGAGTTATGGTAAGCATCATGAGAGCTGATCCAGAGGCAGCACATAGTAGGTTTACAATAAACCCTGGCTATTACTGTGAGTGGGATAAGGACATGGTGCCTTCTGTTGTTTTTTTCCCTAGTACCAGGATTGTAGGCACACAGTCCATATTTGTTAAATAGGTATTGAAAAGGCAGGGGACTCAGAGTGGACACTGTCCCTGTTTTCACAATGACAATGGTTTTGCTGAAGTGGTTTGCTGTTTTGTCTTAAATGTTAGAGACCATCTGGCCTCATAGCCCACAGTGTCCTGAGCAGCTTGCTTCAGCATTTCCAGTGCTGGGACTAATTGAGTGGTTTGCCATACTTAAGTGATTATTCTTTATTTTCATTCACTGCATTTGTGTGCTTTGAGACAGGCTATGTTCCTGTGGCCC
The DNA here is from genome assembly GCF_903995425.1 of Onychomys torridus. Lineage (NCBI taxonomy): Eukaryota > Metazoa > Chordata > Mammalia > Rodentia > Cricetidae > Onychomys > Onychomys torridus. Next base: position 13,480 of record NW_023411759.1, on the reverse strand, counting down.
AGGCTGCCCTTGGATTCCTGTTCTGTAGCTAAAGATGACCTTGGACTTCTAATCCCCCTGCCTCTACCTCCAGTTGTTAGGATCCCAGGTGTGCACCACCAGGCTGTTGGGTGTAGCACCCAGGACTTCATACATAGCAAGCACTTTATCAACTGAGTTACATCCCAGCCCTGTTTTGTTTCTAAGATGTGTGGTCCAGGCTGGCCTTGAACTTGATTTGTGGACAAGACTGACCTTAACCCCATGATCTTCCTGCCTACAGCTCACCTCCCAGGGGCTAAGATCACAGAGCGAGATAGCTCAGTGGGTAAAGGCAGTTTGCTGGCAAGCCTGATGACCTAAGTTCAATCCCATGAGCCTCATGGTGGATGGAGAAAACTGACTCCCACCCGGGAAGTTGTCCTCTGACCTCCACACACTGGCACTCATACCTTCCTCTCACCCCTAATATACATGCATGCACACACAAATAAATGAAAAGACAATTGTAGTCATAATAAAAATAAAGTGATAGGAATGCACACTGTGATGCCTAACCTGGGCTACAACTGGTCTTTTTGTTTTGTTTTGTTTTAATTTCTGTCTGTCTGTCTGTCTATCTTGAGGCAAGGTTGCTCTGTGAAGCCCTGGCTGTCCTGGAAACTCACAATATACAACAGGCTGGTCTCAAACACACAGGGTTCTGCCTGCCTCAGTAGGGATTAAAAGCATGCACCGCCTTACACAGCCTAGGCTACAATTTTTTAAAGTGACTTTCCACGTAAGGTTTTGTTCAACCCTTCCCTGAGGAACTATCAAGTATTTTGCAGTCGCAGAAACTATGGCTAAGTGATGGGAAAGAGATTTCCTCAATGTCAGGATCTAGGTGTCCTGGCCCGTAGTGGGAGGCAGAGTCCACACCTTGCCACGGTTTTCTCCCAGCTTTCCCTAGTGACAGGTGTAGGTTGGTGGCTGGAAGAGCTGGGGTGGTCTGTGCTGATGTCCAGCTCAGCACCAATGGCTGGTTTTGCTGGTGTCAAATGCTGTGTCATCATATTTTGATGTCACCCTCTCACCCCCCATCTGGTGGTTAGAGAACCATTCTCAGAAGAATGAGTTTTTCCTCCCCAGCTGACTGCTGGGTCTGCCCAGCTCCCAGACTGGAATGGGCATGGGAGAGAATTTGACGCATCCCGGGAGTGGGGCGGCATCATTCAGAGTCCCTGCTTCTAGCAGTACTTCTGTTTGCAGCCCTGGGTGGGGCACGTCAGCTCTGGCCATCTAATCCCCAGTCAACCTAAGGGGTTGGGGTTCGGGATGGACAGACAGCAGGCACCTGGCAACCCTCTCAGTGTTGCAGAAAATCTAGTACAGCTGTCTGGCCTCCAATGAGTGTGAGATCACCAAACAAAGATGGAAGTTCTGCCAGGCCTGCTGCTTCATGAAATGCCTCAAAGTGGGGATGCTGAAGGAAGGAAGGTGGCGATCAGCGAACTCCCTGTGCCAGGGCTCTGCTCAGTTTATCACGGTGGGGAGTGATAGGCCTGTGTGAGGATACCTACAGGCCCAGGGCCTCCTCAAGGGGTGTGTGTGCCCACACACTTGGGGCTATACTGTCTTTTATGATGGCTGCCGTGCCATGTGGGATAGTAAGGTAGAAGTCGGGAGGTGAGGATCCTATTTGGAGCCTTAGCTGGTAGGTTGTAACCAGGGAAGTCCTCACTTGGGCTAGGACTTCCCCTTCCCCCATCTTGGCAGGTGTGCTCAGAACTCTTGGTGCTCCCTTGGGTTTGGGGTTGGGTAATAGCAAACTCCTGGCTGTTGAGGAGTGGTCCTTTCTTCTAATGGAGTTCAGTGCATGTCTCTTGCCTGGTAAGTGTTTCCCCACCCACCACCATTTCTCATCCATCTTTGCTTCTGGTTCTCCCCCCTGTTACCTTTTCCTCTAGAGTCATTTGGTGTGTTAGGTTTCCATTGGGTGTAATAGTCAGAAGTCATATGCACCAACTGGGCTGTTTTTAGTTCCATCAAAATGTGTGTTTTCTTTTTAATCTCTTGGCCATTTAGATTTTAATTTTTATGTATGTGTGAGTTTCCACATGTATATATGTGTATACCTGGTGCCCTTGGCTGTCAGAAAAAGGCATGTGATCCCCTGGAAGTAGTTGTAAGTTGCCATGTGGGTGCTGGAAACGGAACCCTGGTCCTAGATTGAATTGACTAAAGCATGGTGATAATAACATTGTGGAATATTGTGCATCTTTTTTACTTTGAAAGTGGCCACTGGGAAGTGTGAGAGGGGGCTCATGGTGTGGAAGGCTGCGGTAGGGCCATTCCTCACCACTTACGAGGACCTACCTGGTTTGAATCTTGTTCAGTTCCATTTTGGGAATAGGCTGTGTGTGTGTGTGTGTGTGTGTGTGTGTGTGTGTGTGTTTGTGAGTGTTACAGTTTCACATACACACACACAACTGTATGTGCACCTGTGACTCCCTCAAGGATCCAGTGCAAATTCTTATAGAGCACCTTCTGTACCTTAATCATTCCCAATGCAGAAGGAAGCAGGAAGTTTATGGGGATAAGGAGCAAGACAAGCTAAGGAGAGGACAAAGACTGTTTGGGGTGCCTTCTTCCCTGGGAAGGGCAAGGTGGGGTTGCTTGTCTCCCAAACCTAGCTCAGCCTTTGGCAGGCCCAGAGCTTCCCCACCCCCTTCCCCCCTCCACTGTGCCTGCCTGGAAATGTCCTCCTCTGAGCTGTTTGCCTGTGAGAGAGCTTGGATCAGACCCAACCAAGAAAGCACACAGAAACTTACATTGTTTAGAAACTGTATGGCTGTGGCAGGCTTCTTGTTATCTGCTTCTTCTATCTTAAATTAACCCATTTCTGTTAGTCTATACTTTGCCACATGCCTTGTGGCTTACCAGTGTCTTTACTTGTTGCTTTTCATGGCAGCGGTAGGCGGTGTCTCTCCAGCCTTCTACTTCCCAGAATTCTCTTCTCTCTTGTCCCGCCTATACTTCCTGCCTGGCCACTGGCCAATCAGAACTTTATTTACACAGAGGGATATCCACAGCACTTCCCCTTTTCTTTTAAGGAAGGTTTTAACTTTTATATAGTACAATTACATATATCAAAACAATTATCTAGCAAGAATTACAGTTACAATATTAAAGAAGATATCTTATCTATCTTATATTTGTGAGTCTAAGGTTTTATATCTAACTTATCTTGTATCATAACTGAGGAAATTATAACTATCTAGTCTTCAACCTCATCAAAGACCTGAGAAGGATATAATATTACCTGAGAACCAGGAGAAGGATGCAAGCACTTTTTGGGAGTCTTGTAAGAGTAGACAGAGACAGCTGGCAGCCTGGACAGTCACCTAATGCTCCTTTGTAAAGTTGGGGCATTTGTCTTCAGCCCACAGGGCTAGAGTCTCTCGGTCACTTCTCTCAGTGTCCTGTAGAATGTCTGGCAGTTTCCTCTATGAAGCAGGAACCTGAAGGACCATTTTGTCAAGCAAAGTTTAGTGGTCACCTTTCTATGGGTCCTGCATGTCCAGTTGATCGAGCAGTCCAGGCAAGAACAGTTTCTTGCCCAAATGGCTATTTTTGCCAAGGTGAAGATAAACTCCATATGAAGTGTCTTCAATGCCCATCCTCTTCTCTGAAGTAAATCGGTGCTGCCAGGAGCAGACATGTCTCACTGTCCAGAAAGTCTAAATTTTAAAAATATTTTAAATGCCATATTCTGTAGACCTTTGAATTGTTTGAGGATTACCTGTCTATCTGAAATATCTCTCTGTATATCTAGAAGACTTAACTAACATGGCTACGAGTATGATTATCATAGATGACTAATTATTAATCTACTTTTAATTATCCATTTCAATTTAAAATGAGCTGTACAAACATAATACCTTAAACAAGAGTAGAAATATACACACAGTATAACAAAATTAACTTTAAGTTTGTATCAAGACTAAAATCTATACCAATGTAAAACATTTTAAATGAGTTGTTGTTCTTTAGAAGTAAGTTCATTAATCTACCCTTTCATCCTATCATATCTGTATCATATCCCCTTTTTATCTTTAGAAAGAGATTGCATTTATAATCAACCTGTTTTAAATAAAATAGTGGTTTTTCTCTGTCCCACACCAGAGGGCTCTTCTGATTTGGGACACAAGAATCTCTTAACATTTTCTTTTAGCAATATGTCTGGGTTTAGAGAAGGAGTGAGCCAATTCCATCTCCAAAGCCAGCTGGGAATTTGGGCGTAGTTTCTCTTACTACTTCCTGCTGGAGGGGGGCACTGTATCTTATGGGGACATAAAAATTTTAGGATTATGGAGTAGTCCATGAGGGTAAACCTCTGAGCCAGTTGCCTTGAAACCATTGTGGATGTTGGATCATCTGGGCCATGGTGTCATCAGAGACCTTTCAGGTGGTCTTGGCTGATCAAACCTGATGTCTTTTAACCTGGAACAAATCCACAGCCTCTGGCTTTCTGTGGAAACAAAAGCAGAGACTCTTTTCCAAAGCAACATATCCTTATATCCAAAATTTGAAGTCAAGGTACCTTTAAAATTCACATATTTGTTTAACTCAACAGCTTTTATGATCAAATCTTTTTCTGCAGTTAAAAATCCCAAAGACAAGACAAACCAGATTCTCTGTGTAATATCCATCTTTGTAAGACTGAAACGCTGCTGTGGCTGCTGGCTCTGCTCACCTCAGTTTCCCAACATGGCGGTGGTACAGTTTACCGCCAGCTCTGGGTCTGGAGCCATGTGTACCATCAACTATCAGAAGCAGTTCTATCAAAGCAGTGCATAGACCAGAAACCTTTTTTTTTTTTAAACTAGCAAAGGCTAAATCTACCATGCAGCAGAGTAAAGTGCCGCTTGTAGACTCCTCATTCCTGCCGCACTGCAGGTCAGACGCACACACCAGGAACCCGCCATAGTAGCTCAAACAGGCAGGCTGCCGCTAACTTGAGAGAGACAACTAGGAAGCTGTTTTTAGCTCCGTTTTAGAATCTTTTTTTTCTCAGGTTTTAGGTGGAAATTCTTGCCCCACGTTGGGCGCCAGATATTGGTGAAATTATTAAGGCCACTCCACGTAGTTAAAAGGGAGATTTATTTTGTGGGGTACTTACAAATGAGGGGGTAGGTTACAGGGTCTGGCAAGGGTATAGCACAATCCGGCGTTGTTCTCTGGAGAACTCTGCTCGGTCTACCTCCAGCGTCCAGAGTCCGGGAACCAAGAGCTGAGTCTTCCCGATCCTTCGTCTTCCACTTCCTCCTCTGCCCCGCCTTGTGGGCGTGACCATTACCAAAGCCTCAGTGGGGGTTGGAACTTCCAGGCCAATGCTGGGATGGCTACCCACTACACACCCCCTTCCCCCCTCCACTGTGCCTGCTGGGAAATATCCTCCTCTGAGCTGTTTGCCTGTGAGAGAGCTTGGATGGGGCTTGGAAATATTCTGACTGGTTTGTCTCCTCACCTGGGCCTAGTTAGCAACTGCATCTATGAAGCAGCAATTGGGGCAGCTTCCTGCCATCTCTTGGGTCTGCAGTGCACTGGGCTGTAAGGTCCTGTCTTGGTTCCAGGTCTGCTGCCTTGATGAAACACCATGCCCATAAGCAATGTTGGGAGGAAATGGTTTATTTGACTTAGAATTTACATCACTGTTCATCACTGAAGGAAGTCAGGACAGGAACTCAAACAGGGCGGGAACCTGGAGTTACGAGCTGAGCTGAGGCCACAGAGGGGTGCTGCTGACTGGCTTTCTCTCTATGGCTTGCTCAGCCTGCTTTATTACAGAACCTAGGAACACCAGCCTGAGGGTGGCATTACCTACAAGGGGCTGAGCCCTCCCCGTTCATCGCTAATTAAGAAAATGCCCTGTACCCTTGCCTATACCCTGGTTTTATGGAGGCATTTTCTTAATTGAGGTTCCATCCTCTCAGAATGAAGGGGTTCAACACTCCCACTCCTGCAATTGAATCTAGATTTCAGTTCTCTGAGAAGGGCAAAACTGGCAGCTCTCCCCATCGAGGGCTGTTTATCCAAAATAACTTTATATCAGGGACAAGGAAGAGGACAAACAGAAGGTCTAAGTCAGTCAACCTCACAGTTTCTCAAGGAATGACCTGTCCTGCATGCCAGGTTATTAGGTAGGACCCGAGGCAGCACCTCCTGAAAGACCAGTGGAAGCAAGAGAGAAAGGAGACCAGGTGCATAAACAAAGACAGAGCCAGTCTGAGTCTCGTCAAGGTCACATTTCTTGCAAAGGGAAGCAAGCTTATATACTGATGGGTATGAGGGGAAGGGAGGGAGATGAAAAGGGAGATGAAAAATTGTTAGAAAAGGGTCAGGGTGAGGTCACTTTGGTCCAATGCTTGAGCAACCGATCGATAAAACACATTGCAGGAAGTTAATCTAAAAGTACATTTTGTGGGAACGGTTGTTTTGTAAGTCAAGGGAGTAGTTATGCCAGATCATCCAAGCAAGAAAGGTCAAGGCGCATTCATCCAATTTTAGATTCCCAACAAAGGGAAAACTCTGCAGCCCCCTTCTGATTCACAAGCTTGTGCAAGTATGTCCAAAAATGATAAGAATCCACCTCAGCCAATTAAAAGTATACTACTGGAACTGCTGCTTGCTTAACCAATTTTGTATGAGATGACCTAACTGCCCCTAAACCCCTCCCCCTTAGTTGTGCGTAAAGAGAGACTGCATGCTCCTCTCGGGGTCACTGCCATTTTGTACAAGTGTTGACCCCTGCATGCTGGATTATTAATAAATGTTTTTTGCTTTTACACACTATTGTAGTCCTTGGACCCTTACAAGATCACTTTAACTTGTATCAAGTTGACATCAAACTGGCCGGCACAAATCCCTTTTTCATGCGTTGTTTCTTAACCCCTTTGGGGATATGCCAGCTGCTGTTTAGGGGCTCTGTGAAGGAAACAGCCTCTTTTAAGTTTGAAATGGGCTTTGCTGGGCCTGCTGAATGCAAAACGATGTTTCATTCTGCTGTCCAGTTTTGGTCTCAGTTGTGTATAGGTGTGCCCCAGATAAATGTTGGACTAGGTCCCCTGCCTCCCACACCAGGCTCTTTCTGTTGCCGAGCATCCTGGTGTTCTCGGGTGAGGAGACCCACAGAGGTATGCCCTTGGTGCTGGGAACCTGAGGGTGTCTAGGCTTTGAGGAGACTCCTTCCTTCTCAGCCCCAGAGATGGAACTGCTGCCACTTGTTCTGGAAGCTGAGGGAGACACCAGGTCAGACTGGAGCCCACAGTGCAGAGACTCCCTGGCTGGAATGTGCCTCTCTGCCTGCTTTCTCGAACTCAGGGAATAAGAGGGAAAGGCAAACCTTTACCGTGATACAGCCTGCAGGGGCTGGAGTTAGGTGTCTGCCCCACCTTCAGCCACCCTCTAACTTGACAGGATCAGGGCCCAGATCTGGATCTTCCTGTCTCATGCTCTGCCCCACACACTCTGCATGACAGGGAAGGGATGGGTGTGTGTGAATGGCTGTGGTTGGGGGGGGAGGTACCAGTCAATCCCCAGACAGTTGCAATGTGCAGGATTCTCTTTAAGGGTTATCTAGTGCTGGGAAAGAGGAGGGTACTTTTTAGTGGTCCCCAGAAAGGGTCTCACCCATGACAGGAGAGGCATGACTAAGCACACTGAAGGGTCGTACTGGGACATCCCTAGACTGGTTCCTGGAAGAGAAGGCAGTAGAAGATTGGCATCTCCAGTGGCAGGAGTAGTGTGCATTGATCCCCAGAGTTGCCTCAACTCCAGGACTGGCTCCCCGCATGTCAGCCAGATATCCCCAGGCTGATGATGTACTGATCCTGATGCAGCTATTAGAGAGCTTTGCCTGAAGGAGGAAGGGAAAGTCATCAGGGCACATACCACCTTACTTCCAGTGCTGGCAAGCCTGTATCTGAAAGGGAAAAAAAATGGACAGGAAGCCTCCTGAGTGTGGGTGAAGCTGAGCTCCTAGCTCAGTGTGAATCCCCACAGAGCTCTGTGGTACCTGGCATCAGAAGCTCTGTGGGGACCAGCCTCCCGGGAGGAGCAGGCTGCCTGCAGGCATCGGGGTCCCTGTCAGGTAGAGCTCTTGTCGGCCATCCTGACTCCTGCTTTTGTTTGGGTGTCCCTTGCGATGATGTGTACAAGGTCTGGTCCCCAGGGCCAGCCCTGCCCATCCCCCTGTCCCCTCCTTGTCTGCCCCCCATCTTCCTCAGTCTCTGACTTGATTCTGGAAGCAACCTCACTCTTTCTGGTGCTCTTTCCTGTGTTAGGGACTCACAGTTGGCTGGGCAGTGACAGGGGTTCCTGAGTCTTAAAGGGAAACAGGGAGTGTAAATTCTCTTTTCCTCTTGACCATCTACGTGTCAGAAACTCATGTACCTCCTTCTACCTAGCAACTCAAGATGTCTCCAATAGCTGTTTCTTAATAGCAAAATGGTCCATGAAGCTGATCCATGATTTACGGGCTCCTGCCATGACTAGGGATGAAGTCAGATGTGTGGTGTCCTCCGACTCATGATCAAAGCATATCAGATGCTTCAAGTGGTTAGAGACTGATCTTGTTTTCCACATGGCTTCCTTTGGCTTTGTCCTGTCTATCCTTGGATGACTGGATCGGTCAGTGACTAAAGGCATCACCCCATGTCTTTATGCAGATGCATTGTATGACAACTCACATTTTAAGGGAAAGTCATCCTTTTCTCTGCATGCAAAATCGAATGCAAAATGTGATGTGGGTTCAGAGCTGGTGAATGGCATTCTCTTTGTCATTCTCATACTTAGCGCTCCCTGAACCTCCTTCCTTTACCTCCTTCAAAACCTGTTGGTCATTACCAGGTAAAGGTGAGGACCCAGAGGGACAGCTGGGACATTTACCTTAGTGTGTAAGCAGCTCTATGGCAATATTCAGCTTGTGTTATACTCACTCAGATTCACACATCTTTTCTACAGCTGCCCACTGAGTTGAGTGAAGCAGCCTAGACCTATTGATCTTCCTGAATTTGTTGGTGGGGCACCAAGGAGGTGGCATTACATTAGGCAGATCCTCTCTGAGTCTGGAATCTGAATGGAATGAGATGGTGCCTGGCATCTCAGCTGTGGACTGATTCAGTCTGCAGACCACAAAACCCACTTGCTGCATCTATATAGTGCCCCCAGCTCTGGGACTTGAATACTTCACACTAGCCAGCTTGTCCCTACCCACCCCAACTTCTCCTCTCCTCACTCACCCTCCCTTCAGCCACTGCTGCTCCCTTGACCCCGCTCAGTCCTACTTGCCTCTTCCCAAGTGTTTTCTGAAAGATATTTGATTTTAGCGAGAGCTGGGCTGATGGCCACGCAATATGCTTTCACTCTCTTTGTGCATGTTGGGAAAGGAGAAAGCTTCTCTAGGGATTCTGGGTAATTGGGTTAGTGGCCAGCTCATGTAAGAAAATTAAAAGGAGGCCCTCATCAGGTTCCTGCTGCATGGGATCTAATGGTTTTGTATTTATAGCGTGCTCTGTCTCTAGCCTGTGCCAGAAATACCACTTTTCTGGTCTTGTGAATGAAGGAAGAGAAATTCTTTTGCTTTTCCAAAGTACATTAATGTTTTTGGAACAAACCAACTCTCCAGCATGTCAGAGGACAGCATTGAGCTACTTTCTAGCCAGTATACATGTGTGCCCCACCATCCCCTCTTGATAGCTCACAAGATCTTCCCAAAGCCTCCTGAATACTCAGGTGCACTGACCCCTGGCTGGACAAGTGTTGATTGAATACAGACAGCTGCTTCTGGCTGTGTTGAATTCTTATTATGGTTCGCTCTAGGCATTGGACACTGGAACATTGGATCACAGGTTCAGCCCATCTGGTCGGACCCCCACTTGACCATTTATCAGCTCCCTGGGAAAGCTACTTAAGCCTTCATAAGCTACACTTCTCTCCTGGAAAACACCACTCAGAGTAGTGGCCATAGTCATCTTGTTTTCCTCTTCTCCAGGAATGTCTCTGGGCTTCTACCATGATGCCTTATGTTGATCATTGATTAGAGACAGTCTTCATGTAATAGCATTGATGTTCGTTTCATTTTGTTTGTAACTGGTAGGTAACTGCATTTATGGGGCACAGTGTGGTGCTTTGCTTTATATGTTATAGGAAGATTAAGTCAAGTTAACGGACATACTTAACCACATTACCAGTTTATTTGTTTGGTGGTCTGTGGTGAGACCTACAATCGTGTATTAGTCTGGTCATCTATGATGCATCGTTTTGTTCAGTGGGAGCTCAGGCAGTGCAATGGGGCACAGACTTAGCCTTCCTAGCTCATGAGGGTCTCTTTGATTAACATTTCCCCTTTCTTAAAGCTCCCAAGGGGATTTCCCTTCTGTGACCTGGAAAGCAGCCCTATGAGGTCCCCCATCACCTGTCTGTCCATACTTAGCTGATGCTCTTGCTTCATATTGTCTTGGAAATGAAAACAGTAACATAAAAAATTTTCAACTAATTAATTAATTGTAGGGCTGAGATCAAACCCAGGGCCACATGTATACCAGGTGAGTACACCATCTGAGCTAGAACCCCAGCCCTCGGCCAGGGTCTCACTAAGTCACTTGGGCAGGTCTTGAACTGTGACTCTCTCTGCCCTGGCCACCAGGGATGCCACCAGGCTGGGCCAAGTAGAAGGTGTTTTTATTCCTCCCAGTTAGTGAGTACATCTTCTGCCTCAGTCCCTTGTGGCGATTTCGTGATTCTCTTTATTCAGAATGTAGTAGTTCAAAGGTCGCTGGCTGTTGAGGACAGGGTAGCAGCTCTACCATCTCAGCCTGTGACCGACTAGACTCACGACCCCAGTTCTCACAGCTAGCCAGGACAAGGGGTCCTTTCATTCACAGGCTTTCGGTAGAACCAAATAACATGGACACCCCACTCAGTTAAAGAGACAGGGGGAGGCACTCTTTTTAGCTGGGATGCTGTGGGCTTGGTAAAAACGCTATTGGTATGGAAGAAGGCAATGTAGAGGACACACATCTTCAAAAATATTTTCTTAACATTTCTTTGTTTAGTGTGTAGTGCAAATGCATGGAGGTCAGAGGTCAGGTTTTGGGAGTCAGTTCTTTCCTTCCCATATGTGGGGCCCAGGTTGTCAGGTTGGAAGAGTAGGCACATTTACCTGCTGAGCCGTCTCAGCAGCCCTGGACTGGTGTGGTTGAGAGCCTGTGCTGAATAGGAATATTGGCACCTCCACCGAAGTAAGGCAGAAAGCACTCTTCCAGGTCACCTAACAATTAGCCCTTATCATTTTATTTCTCCATTCTTGTAGGGAACCATTTGCCTTGCTTTTGTGTTATTTTCTCTTTGCCTGTCTCTGTATGTTCATCATTGAGATTTTTGTTTGTTTGTTGAGATGGGGTTTCTTTCATTTTGTATCACAGGGTGACCGGAGCTCTCAGCCTTCTTCCTGCCTCCGTTTCTTGAAAGCTGGAATTACATGGAGGAGCCGTCAAACTTAGCTTGTAGTTTTATTTGTCTATTTTGTCTTCCAGTTTTTAATGAAATTATGCTAGTGAGGTTTTGTTTTTGTTTTTGGTGGGAGGGATTGTTTGGTTTTTCAAGACAGGATCTCACTTTGCTGGAATCCATTTATGAGGTATTTTTTGTTATTGTATTTTTTTAAGATTTTTAATCATTCACGTGTGACTAGGTATACTGACATGTAGCCTTTAGTCCCACACTTGAGAGGTAGAGGCAGACTGGTGAGGCTAGCCTGGTTTGCATAGTGAGTTTCTGGACAGCCTGAGACTCTACCTCAAAAACAAAACCAAACAATTTATGTGTGTGTGTCTGTGTGCTATGTGTTGATGGGTACCGTTGTAAGACAGTAGAGGGCATTGGATCCCCTGGAGCTGGAATTACAGACAGCTGTGAGCCCTCTGACACAGCTGCTGGGATTCGAACTTGGGTCCTCTGGAAGAGCAGCAGTTGCTCCTAACAGCTAAGACACCTCTCCAAACCTAGGATTCTGGACCATGGTAATCAGTAGCTCTGAAGTGGATGCTGCTTCTTGCATACTTTATTTTTCATTTCTTCAACGTAGAAGCCAGGAAAAACTATGTTTTGCAGGCCATAAGTTCTCAGCCCCACTGATATAATGATAAGTTGGGCTGTGTTTCAGAGGTCAGAGGCTGGACTTGGTCCTTGAATGAGAGTCTACTAATTCCTTTCCTTCTCTGCCACTGATGTGTGCCTTTGGGGCTTGTGGGCACTTGTTGTCAAGGGAACATGCCACTTTTGCTTGTTTCCAGATGCACATGTGCAAGAGTTATTAGCACCCAGGAGAAGGGTTTGGAAGTTTGGAATATGTGTCTTCAGCTCAGTGTGTGTGTGTGTGTGTGTGTGTGTGTGTGTGTGTGTGTGTGTGTGTGTTTGTGTAGTATGTAGTATGTATATAGGTACGAGTGGACAAGACCGAAGAGGACACTGGCTATCTTGCTTTACCACTTTAGGCAGACCCTTGCAAGCTGCAGTGGTCTAACTGTCTGTCTGCCTTACACAGTGCTATGTTAGAAGCCACATTTGCTTTTTACATGGGTGCTGAACAATTTTTTGAACCTGAGTCCTCATATCTGTGCAACATAGTACTCCTAACCACTGGGCTGTCAATCCACCCTGAAACCCGATTTTATATTGACATGAAGGTTGAACCCAGGGCTTCTCATGTACCAGACAGTCATTGACAGATTTTAATGATGTATTTATTTTAGTTTTAATTATGTACATGTAGGTGGAGCAGGGTCTATACATGTGAGCCCAGATGCCCATGGAGGTAAGAAGGTGGCATTGGATCCCCTGGAGCTAGAATTACAGGTGGGTTGTGAGCCACTAGGATGTGGGTACTGGGAACCGAACTCGGGTTCTCTGGAAGAGCAGTAAGTAACCACTCCTAACAGCTAAGCCATTTCCCCACAGCCCTGGGGAGTTTAATGTTGGATTTCCTCTTTTTAGATGCTTGTTTAGTTTTGGTTTTAGAGACAGGATCTTGTGTTGTAGTGATGGCGACCTCGAATTCATGGCCTCTCTCCTGCCTTCACCCTGAGTGCTGGTTTTTGTTTTTAAGACAGGATTTCTCTGTGTAGCTCGGCTGTCTAGAATCACTCATAAGACTAGGCTGGCCTCAAACTCATAGGGATCCACCTGCCCTGCCCCAGTGCTGGGATTAAAGCTTGTGAACCACCACTGCCTAGAGTTTTAAGCATGGACACCACACCTGCATCATTTTTCTTTATTTCTTGAGCAGGGGTCTCACTGTTGAGCAGTGCTTGCCGTTCCTCTGAGCGATGCTGCCGTTCCTCTCCAGTCAAGACTTGTCCAAATAAGTGTCTTCTTTTTATGGACCCGGACTGTGACCTAAGTACATCTCTCTGGCCCTGTTCCTTCTCAGCCTGATGCAGCAGAATCTCCTCTTGCG
>NW_023411758.1:0-39176 GCF_903995425.1 Onychomys torridus | reverse complement strand
CGCCGGACTGAAGTATACCTTTGCCAGACCCTGCAACCTACCCCTTCATTGTAAGTTACCCCACAAAATAAACCTCCCTTTTAACTACGTGGAGTGGCCTAAATAATTTCACCATTATCATCATTCTGTAACTCACATTAGAGCCTACTTCCTTAGTACTTCTGTGTATAATGAACACAAGCTGAGGTATATGTCTAGCCTCATGAACTGAATAACTACTGAACTCTTGTAATTTCCATTGGTAGGCAGCCATTGTTGGTCTGGCTTTATCAAGTTTGTGAGACATTCTAGTAAATCCACCCCTATATACATGGAGAGATACATTCTACCATTTCTATTCAAATAGAGTACCTTTAATAATACAGTTGTGGCTTTTATTTCACCTGCCCACTGAGGAAGATGTGCTGGCTAACAATGGTGTTTATAAAGATGTTCTTCATAGCTTTATTATTCTGTAAGTATTAAATTTTCCATGAAGACTATACATTATTATTATTTCATTTGCCAACAGTTTGCAAAGACTTTCATTCCTGAAAACTCCTTAAGCAATGGAGCCACAATCCAGCTTTCTGATGGGAGAAAGGCCTATTATCTTGTTTGGGATATAGTTCCTGCTTTTCTTTCCAGGTTGCCTGAAGTCACTGTGACAAGCAGGTAAAAAGTCCATTCAATTCACCTGACCTCAGTTGAAGCCAAGTAACAAACATTTCCTCTTGTTTTCTTAAATCTCTCTTTAGTTGTAAATATTCTGGGTACCCTGTAACAGGAAACTTAAAAGGTCTTATTAATGAAACCAAACCCGAGGCCAGTTATTGGGGTGATTGCTGGAAGATCAGAGAAGCAGAACAAGCCACAGCTATCTCACCTTGCTAGTTCCTCAGGTGATCCTTTTCCTCAGGCTGGAAGCTTCTGAGTCCTCATCCCAATGACTCTCAGCTGAACTGTGTTGCTCCAAAGCCTGAATGCTAACCAACCAAATGCTTAACTAACTACATGCTTTTCTCACTACATGCTTTTCTCTCCTTTAGTTCCTGGCCCTGATCATGTTTCCCTTTAGATTTTTTTTTTGTGCCTCCTCTGTGGTTTGGTGCAATCACAGTCTGATAAATGTCTGTCTCTCGGGACTATGAATGTTCTTCCCTAGAAGAGAAAATCTTCACAGCAATTTCTTCCCACCATTTGTCTTGCCAAACTGTTCCAAACTGACCTTTGCCAATGCTTTCTTGTAACGAGATGGTCCTGGCAGTTCTTTTCTGAACAAGCAGCAGTAAATTCTTTGTTCCAGGTAGCAGTATCACCAAAGTCACCAACACGATGAGAAGCAGCCAGCAACTCGAAGCAGCAGTCACTGCCTCCATGGTTCCACCGACACTGTTTGTGTCTCTGCCGTGGGTCGAAGCTTCTCCTAGGCTGGCCTCAACTCGGGATGCTCCTGCCTTCTTCAGTAAATCCTACCGGCATGTGCCACCACACCCGGCCTGAGCTGGGCCCACAAGGCCACAGGCAAGTCTGTGTCTCTGATCTTCCAGCATTCACCCCAATAACTGGCCTCGGGTTTGATTTTATTAACAAGTACCTTTAAAATTCCTCCTACTACAGTACCCTTCCCCCTGCATGACAGGGATTTACTCCACCCTACACAGTATAGTGGGCTGCGTGAGCTAGCTAGCCACATTGTGTCCAGAAGAATGAAGAGAAAGTGCCTATGGAGAGCAAGAAGATCACATTGTCTGCTACTAGAGCCAAGGTCTAGTGCTATTGAAATGCAAATCTCTGCTGGTTCAGAAAAGGTCTGGATCTAGGGTGGAATGCAGGATCAGGAGTATTTGTGCTATGCCTTTAATGATAGTGAAACCATAATGGGGATGCTCTAGTCAGTCAGGCCTCACTAGCCAATCAGGCTCTCCAGGATACCTGTCAATCAGAAGTTGTGTAGGGTCCTTCCAGCTACCAGCTTCAGGCTTGGCTTTGAAGAGAATCTGTCTCCAGTAGTTTTGTATGCTGTGTAGTGCGAGTTATGCCGCAGGGAGCTGAACAGAGAGCATGGCAAAGCTGGAAACCCACAATATGGTGAGTGAGGGGCTGCCATCCCCAGACTCAAAGGAGTGTTCAATTGAGTCATGAGAGTCAGTGTGTTGAGTCCTTCCCTTGCTGGGTGGAAACAAGTGGCCAGATATGGAGTTCAGCTTATTCTTGCTTTGTCCTGCATTGTCCAGCATGGTCCTGCTCATCCTGCATGCTCTAATGTAGATAATTATTGTCCTGCTTTGTTCTCCATAGTCTTTGCAATTCTTGGGGTTGGTTGGCTGCCTCTGCATACATTCACTCTGCTGGCTGCATCTGTCAGAGTATTGGGAGCAGGACTATCCTTTGAAATGTCCTTGTTGACATCACTGTGAAATGCTGGCACCATGCACGTGGTGTGGTGTTTCTACAGAACACAGATTTCCAAAGACAAAGAGGCCTGGTTTCTCCCTTATATTCCAGAAGTTCTACACTTTGAACATTAAACATTAGGATATAGAATCTAGAGGTTTGGGATTTGGCTCAGTGGTAGTGGGTCCTGGGTTCTATCCTCAGCTTCAAAAGAAAAAAAAAAGGAAAGAAAAAGATTTAGAATCTAACTGTAATTAATTTTGGGAGCTTGTAAACACTATTTGCTGGGTAAAGTTGCACTCCAATGCTAAACTCTGATGTAGAAGAGTAGAACTGATGGTAATAGAATTGATGGTACGTTTTCTTTACAGTTCTTAGGAGACATTAATTTACAATGCAGCATTTAGGTACGATAGGACTGCATCATAAATACCTCAAAGATAAGTAGTATGCTAACGATGCCTGTTAGAGATTAGTATGATAAGATGAAAGTGTTTGTTCCCTAAGATTAACCATCTGCATTCCATAACATGGGAGCCAACCCTGGTTTACAACCAGTAGAAAGGCCCATCCTTCCATTAAAAAACTGGCCTCTAACATGCTGCTCAAGAGACCATTACAGATTCACACCCAACATTAAGTCCTGGTATGCAATGGAGGTATATTAATTCTAGAACAGGGGCATTTCTGGTCTTTTTGAAAAGCAGTTTTAAGTCAAGTTCTCCTACATGCATTGAGGTGGACTTCAACTCTGTCTGTAGCCCCACAGAGCATTGTGTTTATTATCTCCTGACTCATCATGCTAAATTTAGATTTACAAGTTCATACCAATACAGAGTTCTTAAATTACCAGTTTGAACACCATAGTGAATTGTCCATTGCACAACAGAGAAAGGAAATCTGTGTGGAAAATGGCTTCTTCCTTCAGACAAGAAGAAGAGAATGTAGCATGAATCTTAAAGAGTCTTATTAATAAAATCAAACCTGAAGCCAGTTATTTGGGTAAATGGTGGGAGGTGAGAGAAAGAGAAGAAGTCACAGCTACCTCACCTTGCCAGTTCCTAAGGTGATCCTGTTTCCTCAGACGGATGTCTCTGAGTGCTCATCCCCATGAATCTCAGCTGCACTGTGCTGCTCCAAAGCCTAAAAGCTTAACCAGTCAAATGCTGCTAGTTTCTGGTCTTCACGCCTTACATAATTTTTCTACTTTCTACCATCACTCCCTGGGATTAAAGACTGAATTTCTGTGATTAATGGTGTGTGTCACCAAGCCTGGCTGTTTCTAATGTGACCTTGAACTCAGAGATCCAGAAATATTTCTGTCTCTGAAATGCTTGCATTGAAGGCATGTGCTACCACTGCCTATCTTCATGTTTAATATTGTCGCCATCCTGTTCTCTGACCGGAGAAAGTTTTTTTGGGGGAACATACAATATTTTGGGGAACACACAATATTTTGGGGAACACAATACCACAACAGGTGAAAGAGTGGAATTGGCCTGCAGACAGGGGTGAGGCCTACAGACAGGGAGATGGGCCACTGTGTACACTGCAGGGGGCATTAGATTAGGCAATAGCTTGATCATAGACTGCAGTTGAGTGCAGTGAGCTGCAGGGTCTCCACTACAAAGAAGGACTGATGGGGCAGAGTGAGTGACTTTCTCTGTAATTTCCCAGCATGCATTAATTCCTTCCATGTGGATGAAGACAGACGGTATTGACTGATGCACAGTTGATGGAGGATAGCTTGAACTACTAAGTATTCAGTTTCCAACTAGCAAACAGTCCTATGCAGATATGTTTCATCCTGGTTTTTACAATAAAATCAGCTGAGAGGTGTGAGATACAGGCCATTTTCTGTAAATCCATGTGTTAGCTGACAGCACTCCATGGCTAACATTTTACATGGGACAAAATCATACAGTCCCTTATTAATGGTATTCAATCTACCATGGAGGTAGCTACTCCATTTCAAAGTCAGTATATCTACATATGCTTTTAATTGTTTTTATCATTTTAAAACATCAATTATTGATATCATTTTAATATTCACTTTCTTTTAATGTATTACTAATATATTTTTCTATTCCCAGTTTAAAACTTTTATTTTGGCCTGGAGAGTTTGCTCAGAGGTTAAGAGAACTAATACTTCTTCCAGGGGTCCCAGGTTCAATTCCCTGCAGCCCCATTGTGACTCACAACCACCTAATGAGATCTGGTGCCCTCTTTTGGTGTACAGGGATACATGCAGATAGAATACTGCATATAAAATAAATAAATAATAAATAAATAAATAATAAATCTTAAAACAAGAGAAAATTATTCCATTTTTCAACTGCTGTTTGGTTTTGTATTTATTTATTTATATCATTTTATTGCAGTGCTTAGCAACCTTGAAGTTCATGTCTCCCTTCAGGCATCAAATGAACCTATCACAGGACTGGCCAAAGACTGTCAGGAAGTCCAGATATTTATATTATATTCATAACAGGAACAAAAATAGAGTTATGAAGTAACAGTGAATATAATTTTATACTTGGGGTTCACCACATCATAAGAAACTGTAGTAAAGTGTCTCAGCATTAGGAAGGTTGTGAACCACTGGTTCAGGTCAATATCTCCTGTAGCTCAGGTTTGCCTCACATTATATAATTGAGAATTGTGTTGAACACCTAATTCTGTCTCTGTCTCCCAGTGCTGGAAAAATAGTCATGCAACTCCTTCCAGGCTGTGCCTTGACTGGTCTGTGGAAAAGAAAAATAGAGCAGTGAATGAGTATCTTCCAACTTCTCTAGATTGTATTGTGAATTTACAGATGAAGTGGGACTTGTATAAGAAATGAGTTCACTAACCAGCTGTCAAGCAGGTGTAGTCACAGCAGAGAGAGGGATGAACAAGAAAGAGGTTGAAAGCTTTCGTGCTGTGATAGCAGTTGACCTTAACAGTGAGTAGTGAGGTAAGCAATGTTACAAGATCAATAAATGTTCTGACTGGCCATTTCTTGCATTATTGGACCAGATAATCAAGAATCAGGATAAAGAACTTTGCTGCTGTTAATATTCTTTCTTTATTCTGTATGTTCAGTTGTTTAATTATTATGTGGCGAGTGGGATTTTTTGTGGCGTCTAGTCTGTTTGGTGTTCTATAGGCTTTTTGTATCTACAAAGGCATATCCTTCTTTAAGTTGTGAAAGTTTTCTTTTATGATCTTGTTGAATATATTTTCTGTGCCTTTGAGTTGGTATTGTTCTCCTTCCTCTATCCCTATTATTTGTAGGTTTGGTTTTTCATGGTGTCCCAATTTTTTTTTTGACATTTTTTGATATAATATTTTTGGCATAGGTATTTTCTTTGGCTGAAGAATCCATTTCCTCTATTGTATCCTCTACACCAGAGGTTCTCTTTTCTGTCTCTGGTATTCCTTTGTTTAATCTTGCATCTGTATTAACTGTTCATTTACTCAGATTTTCTATTTCCAGCATTCCCTCTGTTCGTGTCTTCTTAATTTTTTCTATTTTCATTTTCAGACCCTGGACTGTTTCCCTCATCTGTTTCAATGCTTTTTCATGGTTTTCTTTCAGGAATTTATTGCTTTCTTCTACTTTATTTGTCTTTTCCTCTAATCTTAATTTAAAGTATTCTCCCCATATTTTGGTTTGACATTTTATGTTCTTTACTGATTTCCTCCACTTTTTAGTTTGTCTTTTCCTTGATTTCATTTTTGATTTTGTCTTTAAAAGCCTCTAGCATCTTCATGATGTTATTCTTAAGTTTGCTTCTTCCATTTTGTGATGTTCAGGGCTTGCTGTTGGAGGAGGCCTAGGTTCTGGTGATGCTGTATTGCTCATTATTTTGTTGGGCACAGGGCATGTAAATTGCAGGGTCTGTTGGGGGATCATGATGAAGAAGAACCTTCCCATGGGGGCCCCACCAAGCATAAAGAGCAATACAGCATCACCAAAACCTAGCCTCCTCCAACAGTTATCTTTTTTGTTGTTTGATTGTTTGTTTTTTTCTTTTTCAGAGATGAGGACTGAACCCAGGGCCTTGCACTTGCTAGGCAAGTGTTCTACCACTGAGCTAAATCCCTATCCACCCATCAGTTATCAAATGGAAGTGGTATATAAGTACTTGAGCCCAAGCAGGTTTTGGAGGCACAAGCAACCTACATCAATAAGTTGACCAAATGTGTTTGGTTTCTACACTTGTTACAATGCTTTCTGCTGCCAAGCATGTACCTCCTGGCTCCTGGGTTGTGTTCCCTTTGGTTGGTTGACTGAGGAATAGAAGACTAAGGCTTGGTTTACTGATGGTTCTGTACATCATGCAGGTACCACTCAGAAGTGGACAGCTGCAGCATTTCCACTCCATTTTGGGACAAGCATGAAAGATACTGGTGATGGGGAAATATTCACTGTGGGCAGTACACAGGTTCATACAGTCTGTTTGGGTGGAGACATGGTCTAATGTGCAAATAGTCATTGATTGTTGTTCCATAGTCAATGGACTGGTTGGATAAAGACTTGGAAATAACAAGGTTGAAAAGAGAAAGACATGTGAGGAAGAAGTATGTGCATAGATCTCTATACATGGCAAAGAATATAAAGATACATGTGTCCCATGTAAAATGTTCACCAAAAGGTGACTTCAGGTGAGAATGAGTTCAATAATCAAATAGGTTGGATGACTTTCTATGGACAGTCAGCATCTCTTCTCAGCCATTCCTGTCATTGCCCAGTGGGCCCATGAACAAAGAGGCCATGATGGCCCAAATGGGATGTTTGCATGGGCTCAAATAAATGAATTTCCACTCACCAAGGGTATTCTTTGTACCCCATCTACTGAGTGCCAGATCACCCAACAGCCCATCAGAGATCATCACAGATACCTAGATATGACACCACTTTCTGTGGTGACCAGCTAGCAAACATGTGGTAGGTTTAAAACATTGGACCACTTCCTCAGCAGAAAGGACAATTCTTGGTCCTTAGTGGAGTAGAAAGTTATTCTGATTATGGATTTGCCTTTCATACATGTAATGCTTCACAAAACCACCATGAATGGATATACAGAATGTCTTACCCATAGATATAGTTGCATTGTGTCTCTCTCTCTGGGGCAAGCCTCTCCCAGCACCTAAGTAGGGCTGGGCTGCCAACCCCAGGCCGCCACGTGGGCACTGTCCACAGGTTCACGCATATGCCAGCAACACACGAATCCAGCCACAGCCAAATAAGGAGCTGTTTACCTTAAAGAGTGTTTGCCATCGGGAAGGCAGAGGGTAGAAGCCAGAGCCATCTTTAGGGTGCGGCTACACGCGGCTCTCTACAGATATGTTATTCCAGAGTCCTGTTTCAGACCAAGGAAACTCACTGAACTACCAGAGAAGCATTACATTTGGCCCATACTCATTCCCCAACCTCCTGAAGAAGCTGGCCAGAAAGAAAGATAGAGTGGACTTTTGTCTGTTGAAGACAGTGTTACAGGATTAATTAGGTGGCAGCATCTTGAGGGCAGGGCCAATATTCTCCAGGAGGTAGTTTATGCTCTGAAACAGTATCCAATATATGGTACATTTTCTCCTATGGCCAGGATCCGTGCATCCAGGAAGCAAGGGTTGGTAAAGGGAATAGTTCTACTCACTATTGTCCATAGTGACTGACTAGGACAGTTTTGCTGCTTGTTTCTGCAACACTAAATATTGCTGGCCAAGAAATTTTTTGGTTTTTTTGTTTTTGTTTGTTTTTTTTTGCTTGTTTTTATTTTTGTTTTTGTTTTGTTTTTATTTTTTTCAGAAGCCACTGTGCTCCTGCCAGGAGGCACAACAAACTTTCCATTGAGCTGGAAACTCAGACTTTCCTTGATCATTTTTGGCTTCAAGTGCCCTTAAAACACCAGACTAAGAAAGGAATAACATCATCAGGATCAGTGATATTTACAAATTACCATAGAGAAATGGGACTCTCTCCCCACAATGAAGGAAAGAAGGATTATGTCTGGAGTACAGGAGATCCTTTAGGGCATCTCTTGGTGCTACTGTGCACTGTGATTAAAGTCATTGGGAAACTACAACAATCTAATCCAGGGAGGATGACAAAGGGCATGGACCCATCAGGAATGAAGATAGAGTTTACTCCTCCAGGAAAAGAACCAGATGTGCTGTAGTGAGCCAATTCCATCTCCAAAGCCAGCTTGATAATTTTGGGAATGTGGGCGTAGTTTTTCTTACTACTTCCTGCTGGAGGGGGGTGCTGTATCTTATGGGGACACAAAGAAAATTTTAAGATTATGGAGTAGTCCATTAGGTGAACCTCTGAGCCAGTTGCCTTGAAACCATTCTGGATGTTGGATCATCTGGGCCATGGTGTCATCGGAGACCTTTCAAGTGGTCTTGTCTGATCAAACCTGATGTATCTTAATCTGGAACAAATCCATAGCCACTGGCTTTCTGTGGAAACAAAAGCAGAGACTCTTTTCCAAAGCAACATATCCTTATATCCAAATTTTGAAGTCAAGGTACCTCTAAAATTTACATATTTGTTTAACTCAACAGCTTTTACGATCAAATCTTTTTCTGCAGTTTAAAATCCCAAAGACAAGACAAACCAGATTATCTGTGTAATATCCATCTTTGTAAGACTGAAACACCGCTGTGGCTGATGGCTCCACCCACCTCAGCTTCCCAACATGGCGGTGGTATTGTTTACCGCCAGCTCTGGGTCTGGAGCCATGTGTACCATCAAGTATCAGAAGCAGTTCTATCAAAGCAGTGTATGGCCCAGAAACCCTTTTTTTTTTAACTAGCAAAGGCTAAATCTACCATGCAGCAGAGTAAAGTGCCACTTGTAGACTCCTCATTCTCGGCGCAATGCAGGTCAGACGCACACGCCAGGAACCCGCCAGAGTAGCTCAAACCGGAAGGCTGCCACTAACTTGAGAGAGACAACTAAGAAGCTGTTTTCAGCTCCGTTTTAGAATCTTTTTTCTTAGGTTTTAGGTGGAAACTCTTGCCAACACATTGGGCGCCATTTGTAGTTAGAGTTTTCCTGCCTGGCCCACAGTCAGGACAAATCTCTGTCACCCGGCAGGCCCATAGATGCTCAGAACCAACCAAGTAAACACACAGATACTTACATTGTTTAGAAACTGTATGGCCGTGGCAGGCTTCTTGTTATCTACTTCTTCTATCTTAAATTAACCCATTTCTGTTAGTCTATATTTTGCCACATGGCTTGTGGCTTACCAGTGTCTTTACATGTTGCTTTTCATGGCGGCGGCTGGCAGTGTCCCTCTCCAGCCTTCTACTTCCCAGAATTCTCTTCTTTCTTGTCCTGCCTATACTTCCTGCCTGGCACCTGGCCAATCAGAACTTTATTTACACAGAGCGATATCCACAGCAAGGGTTAGGTTAGCCTTAGGTATCTCTATATTTTGGATTTCATTTCCCATGTTGCCTTGCTGTGGTCACATGTTAGAAACTGCATTTCCAATCATGCCTCTTGGATGATTTCCTAGGTTACTTTTTTATAGTATGAATCTTAAGGGTACTTGTTAATAAAATCAAACCCAAGGCCAGTTATTGGGGTGAATGCTGAAAGATCAGAGAAGCAGGACAAACCCCAGCTGTCTCACCTTGCTAGTTCCTCAGGTGATCCTGGTTCCTCAGGCTGGAAGCTTCTGAGTCCTCATCCCAATGGTTCTCAGCTGAACTGTACTGCTCCAAAGCCTGAATGCTTAACCAACCAAATGCTTAACTAACTACATGTTTTACTCACTACATCCTTTTCTCCTTAGTTCCTGGTCCTCATGCCTTATATACCTTTCTTTTTCTGCCCCCACTCCCTGGGATTAAAGGTTGGGTTTCTGGGATTAAAGGGGTGGGTCACCATGCTTAGCTGTTTCTAAAGTGGCCTTGAACTCAGAGATCCACCTGGCTCTGCCTCCCAAGTGCTGGGATTAAAGGTGTGTACCACCACCGCCCAACTTCTGCTATGGCTTACTCTTCCCATTTGCTAGCCACCATTTTTGGCTCCTTTCTAGTGGCTGTCTGTTCTCTGACCCCAGATATGTTTATTTCAGGGAACACACAATAGAAAAAGAGAAAAAAAAACTATTAGTAAGGCATTAAAAGAAAATGAATATTAAAAAATAATACTAATAATGTTTTAAAATAATGAAAAAAATTAAAAGCATATGTAGCTATACTGACTTTGAAATGGAGTAGGCACACCATGGTAGTGTGAATACCACTAATGAAAGAATGCATGACTTTGTCCCATTGAAAATGATGGACACTGAATGCTTTAAGCTAACATATGGAATTACAGAAAATAGCCTGTATCTCAAACCTCTCGGCTGATTTCACTGTATCAGTCAGAAGGCTCAGGCACTATTACTGTCATGAATACTGCATCCTAGAAGAGAATGA
Source organism: Onychomys torridus (assembly GCF_903995425.1). NCBI lineage: Eukaryota > Metazoa > Chordata > Mammalia > Rodentia > Cricetidae > Onychomys > Onychomys torridus. Next base: position 28,373 of record NW_023411758.1, on the reverse strand, counting down.
TATCCTCTGCTGAATTTCAAATTTCAAGATGGTGGGTAAACCTCAGCAAAACAACATATGCTTGACATGTACAAAAATGTATATTCTAGGCCCAAACAAAATATATATAAAGACACCTGGAATGTTGGCCAACCTTTAATCTCAGCATGCGGGAGCAAATGTCGGGTGAATCTCTGAGTTGGAGGTCTACCTGGTTTACAGAGCTACATTTAGTATAGTCAGGGCTACTCAGAAAATGTTTGTCTTCAGGAAGAAAAATAAAAGCTACAAAATTAAAAAAAAATCAGGGTAGCAAAATGGCTTAGCATTGGCAATCCATTTTTTCAATTGTATCTTATCTGATTTAGTGACACTATGAATACTCATTTGTGGTGAAGTCACGACAGCCCAAGAAGGAAGCTGGCTGATTCATTTCACCCACAGTTTAGTAGAAACACAGAAAAGGAAATGGGTTGAGGCCATCACAACCACCAATGAGATATTTCCTTTTTTAATTTATTATATTTGTGTTTTAATTTTACATATCAGCCATTGGTTTGCCTATCCTCCCCTTCCCTCTGCCACCCCACCTTCCCCCCACCCACTCTCCTCCATTCCCATCTCCTCCAGGGCCAATACTACCCTGGGGATTCATTTAAACGTGGGGGATTCAGTACAGGCAACTCCAGTCCCATCCTTCCAGGCTGAGCAAAGTGTCCAGGTTCTTCCTCCTGAAGGATCCACTAGAAACCCAAAGAAAGTCAACAAGGAGAGAAACATGTTCACATACCTCATCCTATCTGGGAGCATTACATTTAGTTGATTAGATTCTGACCCAGGTAATTCTAGGTTCAGGATCATCCATGAAAAAATGCATTTAGTCATTTCAATGATGCTCATAGTCTGCAACAGCCGCTACAATGTTCAAATACACAAAATTTCTTTTGACACTCAAGACCAATTCTTGACTGTGTTATCTGATAAAATCAAAGAACATGTTAAATCTTCCCAGTATACAAATGACACAGAAAACCGATTTTCATTGCAAAGAGGAATTAAGACATAGTGAGGAAAGAAAACTGGAAGATTAAAACCCAGCTTGACAACAATCAAATCTAGTAGTTCTGCTTCAGACACATGGGGCTTCATTTTCAAAGGCTTAGATTTCTATCTCCCTACACCTTCCCATTCATCTCTCTCTTTGGTTACTTCTACCCCATTTATGCAGCTAGTTCTCCATGAAAGATGACTCATAGCCTAAGTATCTCAACATCTTATGGACTCAAAATACAACCCAAATGTTAGAGGTTCTTAAAAAGAAATGAATAAATCTCTTAAATAAATTTATGAAAGCACAAACAATTGGAGTAAAGAAATCAAGTAAAGCCAAGGAGGAGAACAGAAAGTCTTTTAAATAGACAGGACGGACAGAAGTAGGTCTCTTGCGGAGAGGAGGAACCGCAGAAGCAGTGAAGGGTAAGGTTTTCTGCTTTGCTCTGACCTCGTGGTTTTTTAACTCTGCAACTGGCTCTGTGTTTCTTATTTAACAAGCAGGATACATCTACAATTGGCGCCCAACGTGGCAAGAATTCATTAAAAAACCGCTTGCCTTGGCAGATATTTATTTGTATTGAAATATGATTTTATTTGTATGTCAATAAAGTTGCCTTGAGGTCAGAGAAAGCCAGAGCAGAAGCCGGAGCAGTAGTGGGGCACGCCCTTAATCCCAGCACTTGGAGGCAGAGCTAGGCGGATCTCTGTGTGTTCAAGGACACAGCCCAGCATAGCAGACACACGCCTTTAATTTCAATACCAACCATAAAAGACCTGGAGGTCTGTACAAACAGGCAGTGACGAGGAGGTCATGTGGCTGAGTTACAACCAATGAGGAAAAAAACAAATAGTTGAAGGAAACAAATAAAACTGTTTAAGACCTCAAATGAAAAGAGAAATATTAAAACAGAAACTAAAGATATTACAGAAATGAAAAATGTAGGACTAAAAACAGGAAGTACAGAGCCAACTTTCACCAATAAAATAGAGAAATAGAAGAAGGAATATCAGGCACTAGGGATTCAAAATAAGAAATAGACACATCAGTCAAAGAAAATGTTCAATAAAGAAATTTCTTGACAAAAAACAACCAGGTAATCTGGGAAGACGTGTTTCAGGGACTATGTGGGTCCAGCTCTCAATAGCCCCATCCCAGGGTCCAGAAAAAAGTATATAACCAGTGGGTAATTTAATCTTTCATGACAGGAAATGAGTCTACATACAATAAACTTTTTATTCCATACACCTTATTCTACTGAGTCAGTTTCTTTGTCTAAACTCCTATTCTGCACTCTTACCTAGCATCTTTCTTTCCTGATTCATTTCTACATTTATCTTCTTTCACCTCTAAGTTCTATCTTAATTCTCTCATCTCAGTTCTGCCCCATCTAGGTTCTCATCCATCTAGTTCTTTTCCATATTAGCTCCTCTCCCATCTCCTTCCTTCTCATCTTGTTCTTCCTTATCTGGCATCTTCTGTCTTGTTGCTCTAGTACTCTCTTCTAGCCCTTCAATCTAGTTCTTTCCCATTTCCATACATTCCTTTCCAGTTCTTAACAGTCTAGTTCTTCTACTCTCTTTTCTCTTCTCTGACCACCCCACTCTGAAAATAAAACCTAACTTTTATTCCTTTGACCCTTATCTCTCCAAGATATCTCTGCTCCTGCTGTTTCTGGCAAGTGTGCACAGATATTAGACAACTTGGCTAGGCAGGTTCCACCAATGGTAGATGTACCTTAAGTAGGAATCTTTTAGGTCTGAGTTAATTGTTAAAGATGAATCTAAAATGAGGGATAAGACATTTGAAATGAGAAATTTAAACTTAATCAGCACATGTACCAGGTGTTCTCAAACAGGTATTCTGGATGCTTAAGTCTGTTTCTAGAGAGTACATATTTATCTCTGATTAGACAGTTTTGTCCTTCTTGGGATATTCCTAGCTGCTAATGATATTAATGACAGAAGGGCCTGAATTTAGGGATCCTAGCTAAGTTACTCCTCAGAAAATTATCTAAATATTCCTTTAGTAGAGGGAAAATTGTGCCCAGTGAATGATGGAAAATCTACAAGAGCAAATGAGAAATTCATGGCAGTAAACAGCTAATAATCAAAAGACAATATGACCAAGACTCTTGAGCCTCAGCTTGATCTCTGAAAGGCCTTTGGCTTCTTCAGATATTACCTTGTGATAACACGAGGAAGCTGTATAGAACTGAGTTTCCCCATTAAAATAAAAAAGATTTCATACTTTCAACTTAACAGCACACATGAAAGTAGTAGAACAAAAATAATAAGTATAGCCAAGACCTGTAGACTTGAAGAAGTATGAAAGAAGGGTTAAATTAACCAAAGAGATAGAAAGAAAAATTCAAGAAATCAATGAAACACAGAGTTGGTTCTTCGAGGAAATCTGCCCCGGCCAGCGGGGTGTCAACGGGGCCACCCACCTGTGGGAGCAAATGACAGGTCAGGGGACACAAGAGAAGGACATCAAGACAGTATTCTGATCAAGCCGCCAAACTTTATTTTGCTCCATATGGCTTATATAGCATAAGAGGGGAAGGGGCAGGAAGACAGGAAGTGGAAGGGACATGGAAGGCGTGCAGTATGTGGGAGACATGCAGGTCATGCAACTGCAGGAAGTCTGCTAAGGTGACTGGGCAGGGGCCATTTGTTCTGTTGCTAGGCTACCTGACCATGGAATGCTCTTTACATTCAGTTGCCATGGCACCTGACTGTGGAATGTTCTTATCTTTGGGAGCCTCCAGTTATCAAACAGGTGTTACTGCCCTGGGGGAGGGGGGAAGGTGGTGGGTTTATGACTTATTCTCTGGCTTAGCTAGTACTTTCCATGGTCCATGTTTCATTCCTGAAATCTTGGTCCCTAATAGAAATCCATAAGACAGACACACACTTATCCAAACTATCTACGAGAAAATTAATCCTAATTAATAAAATCAAAAAAGAAAGAGGGCCCATAAAAACACACAATGGAGAAAGCCAGGGACTAGTTTGAGGGCTGCAACTGATCAGGACAGGTAACACTCCTTGAACACCTTCTTCAGCTCCACAGATATTTGAGATAGAGAAGACAAGAGCTGGGTTGATGCACAGAGCCTCTGAGCTTATGCAGCCTCACATTGTTGCCTCTCTGAGCCAAGCCTGCAGATCACCTTCTAAACATATCCTCTCCCTGAGGATGGAAATTCCTCCAGTCCTCTCCTCACAAGCACAGCAATCTCCAGATGTACCCCCAGGCAAGACCCTTTCAGCCACACTCACAGAACATCTTCAAAGATATTCCCGCTCTCTGGAAATTCCCTTCCAGACATTATTTTTAGCATGACATAGAGGACCTGGGACTCCTATGATGACTTCAGTTTCAAAGAAAGTGGCAGAAGCTGGGCTGGCCGGTGGTGATGCTCGCCTTTAATTCCAGCACAACGGCAGGTTGTGGATCTCGATGAGTGTGACGCCAGCTTTGTCTACAGGGAGAGATCCAGAAAAGGTATTTATATTAAAGCACACCAAATACTACTCACACCATTTCTCTTGAGGTATACATTGTAAACATGGAAAACACAGTCGTTTTAGGTAGGGATACACCATTTTTATCCAGTTCTACTACTTAAGTTCAACTGGTGTAACTACTCTTAATTTGGTTTCACAGACATTCAGTTCTTTATCCAGATTCTTAGTTGCCTGGTCTGTGGACCCAAGAAATGGCCTGTCAGAGGAACATTTATTGATCAGTAACATTGCTTACCTCACTACTCTCTGCTAAGGTCAACTACTATCACAGCACGCAAGTTTTCAACCTCTTTCTTGCTCATCCCTATCTCTGCTGTGACTACACCTGCTTGACAGCTGGTTAGTGAACTCAATTCTTATACAAGTCCCACTTCATTTGTAAATTCACAATAAAATCTGGGGAAGTTTGTGCATACTCATTCACTGCTCTATTTTTCCTTCCCACTGAACAGCCAAGGCCCAATTTGGAAGGTGTTGCAGAACTATCTCTCCAGCACTGGGAGACAGAGACAGAATTAGGTGTTCAACACAATTCTCAATCATATAATGTGAGGCAAACCTGAGCTACAGGAGATATTGACCTGAACCAAGGGTTCAAAACCTTCCTAATGCTGAGACTCTTTAATAGTTTCTTATGATGTGGTGAACACCAAGTATAAAATTATATTCACTGTTACTTCATAACTCTATTTTTATTCCTGTTATGAATTATAATATAAATATCTGCACTTCCTGACAGACTTTGGCCAGTCCTATGGGAGGGTCATTTGATTCCCGCAAGGGAGCCATGACCTAAAAGGGTGAGAAGCACTGCTATAAAATGATATAAATAAATACATAAACAGTAGGTAAAAATGGAATAAAATTCTTTTGTTTTAAGATTTATTCATTCATTTTATATACAGTATTCTATCTACACGTATTTCTGCACACCAGAAGAGGGCACCCGATCTCATTAGGTGGTTGTGATCCACAAGGTGACTGCTGGGAATTGAACTCAGGACCTCTGGAAGAGCTGCCAGTGCTCTTAAACTCTGAGAAATCTCTCCAGCCAGAAATAAAATTCTTAAATTGTGAAACATAGAAAAAGAGAAAAAAAACTATTAGTAAGGCTTTAAAAGAAAATGAATATTAAAAAATAATACTAATAATGTTTTAAAATGATAAAAAAAATTAAAAGCATATGTAGGTATACTGACTTTGAAATGGAGTAGGCACACCATGGTAGTGTGAATGTATGACTTTGTCCCTTTTAAAATGATAGTCACTGAATGCTTTAAGCTAACACATGGAATTACAGAAAATGGCCTGTATCTCAAACCTATCGGCTGATTGCACTGTATCAGTCAGGATTGAACATATCTTCACAGGAGAGTTCGCTAATTGGAATCTGAATACTTGGTAGTTCAAGCTATCCTCCATAAACTTAACATCAGCCAATAGTTTCTGTCTTCATCAACATGGAAGGAATTAATGCATTCAGGGAAATTACAGAGAAAGATTTTCACCATGCCCCATCAGTCCTTTGTAATGAAGACCCTGCAGCTCACTGCACTCAACTGCAGTCTATGATCAAGCTATTGACTAGTCTAATGCCCACTGTAGTGTACACAGTGGCCCATCCCCCTGCTGCAGGCCCAACCTCTGTCTGCAGGCCAGTTCCACTGTTCCTCCTCTTCTGGTCTGAAGGAAGAATCCATTTTACACACAGATTTCCTTTCTCTGTTGTGCAATGGACAATTCAATATATGTGGTTCAAACTGGTAATTTAAGAACTCAGTTATGGCGTAAACTTGTAAACCAAAATTTAGCATGATGAGTCAGGAGATAATAAAGACAGGGTTCAAGCCCACCTAGAGACAGGGTTCACATCCACCTCAATGAATGTAGGAGACCTTGACATAAACTGCTTTTCAAAAAGACCAGAAATGCCCCTGTTCTAGAATTAATATACCTCCATTGCATACCAGGACTTAATGTTAATTGTGACCCTGTAATGGTGTCTTGTGCAGCATGTTAGAGGCCAGTTTTTTAATGGAAGGATGGGCCTTTCTACTGGTTGTAAACCAGGGTTGGCTCCCATGTTATGGAATGTAGCTATTTAATCTTAGAGAACAAATGTGGTGGTATTGTATTCTCCAAAATATTGTGCCTGCTAATTAAACATAGAAGTTAGGTAGTGGCGGTGCACACCTTTAATCCCAGCACCTGGCTGGTGGAGCCAGGCAGACGGCTGGGTTCAAGACCACATTAGAAATAGCCAGGCATGGTGAATCATGCCCTTAATCCTAGAACACAAGCCTTTAATCCCATCAAGTGACAGCAGAAAGAGATAGATGCATAAGGCGTGAGGACCAGAAACTGGAAGCATTTGGCTGGTTAAGCATTTGGCTAGTTAAGCATTTGGCTGGTTAAGCTTTTCGGCTTCTAGCAGCAGTTCAGCTGATACCCATTTGGATAAGGACTCAGAAGCTTTCAGGCTGAGGAAACAAGTCTACCTGAGGAACTGGGGAGGTGAGAAGGCAGTGGCTTGTTCTGTGTCTCTGATCTTCCAGCATTCACCTCAATAACTGGCCTCAGGTTTGATTTTATTAAATAAAAATTTTAAGATTTCTGCTACAAAGAAACACATCTTATCATACTAATCTCTACCTGACATGGTTAGCATACTATTTATCTTTGAGGTACTTGTGATGCAGTCCTATCTTACCTAAATTCTACATTGTGAATTAATGTCTCCTAAGAACTGTAAAGACCACTTACCATCAATTCTATTACCATCAATTCTATTACCATCAATTCTACTCTTCTATATCACAATTTAGCATTGGAGTGCAACTTTACACAGGAAATACTGTTTACAAGCTCCCAAAATTAATTTCAGTTAGATTCTAAATCTTAACGTTAAATGTTCAAAGAGTAGAACTTTTGGAATATAAGGGAGGAACCAGGCCTCTTTTACTTTGGAAATCTTTGTTCTATAGAAACACCATGTGCATATTTCCAGCATTTCACAGTGATGTCAACAATGACATTTAAAAGCATAGTCCTGCTCCCAATACTCTGCACAGATGCAGCTAGCAGAGTGAATGTATTCAGAGGCAGCCAACCAGCCCCAGCAATTGCAAAGACTATGCAGAACCATGCAGGAGAAGGCAAGAATAAGCTGAACTCTGCATGTGACCACTTGTTTCCACCCAGCAAGGGGAGGACTCAACACACTGACTCCCATGACTACATTGAGCACTCCTTTGAGTCTGGGGATGGCAGTTAGTAGCATTCAAATCACATATTGCTGAAAGATGATCCACTCCACCATCTTTACTATGGGTTTCTAAATTATTTGTAACATTTATAAGACAAACATGAAAGTGGAGTGCAATGTTCAGAACTTCTAGAAACGAGAAGTTTTCCAAACTGCCATCCTGCTACACACCACAGGTGTGCCTGTGTGTGCAACTTGACAGTGATATTTCAAGCATCATATCCTCCTGTAAAGTATTCCCATACTCAGGGAGGCTCAGCAGACAAGGACTATTGCCCAAGTCACCACATGGACAACAGAACACACTCTGGATCATGGTGCATCCAAGTCCCTGCAGAAATGGCAGTTCAGCCGACCTGCTCTAAACATGCTACACACACCATGGCATGGCTTATGGTCTGTCTTACAACTCCCTACAGCAAAAGCAGAGGAGAATCCAGGAAAGAACCTGGAAGTTCCCTCCTGCTGGTGCTCTGGATTGCTAACCCACCCCAGAGTCCCTCATCAGCCTGGACAACTCAGCTGGGCTTCAATCAGGACATTAACAGTTTCCCTACTGTGTGAGAAGAGATAAAAAAAAACTCAGAGAGAACAAAATTCCTCCCAGGTAGGTCCTTCCTCACTATGGTTGGACAGGACACTAACCAGGGAATTTGGTAACTTAGTAATATCCCCCAATCTCCCAGAGCATTTCCTGTTCATCTTTGAATGATAAGGGTCCTATGAGTGCACATTCCTTTACACAGTCAATGTTCAGTGCAGACAACCTTTTCCTTCATAGGTGGGAGATTCTGCACCAAACACAGGTCACATTCAGACAGTAACTTGTTAAACAAAAGGAGGCAATGGAGTAGAACACAATGAAGGTTCTACAGGAGTCTATAGGAGGCAGGGAAGACATAGTGATACTAATGTAAATATTATCCCATACAATTCTGTGAAAGAGTTGAAAGAGGCTCTATGATCATGTGCTCCAGGGACTAGGGATTTGTAATAGAGCACACCAAGTACTACTCACAGCATTTATCTTGAGGTATACAACTTAAACATGGAAAGTACAGGCATGTTAGGCAGGGGCACACCATTTTTATTCAGTTCCACTACTTAGGTTCAACTGGTGTAACCACTCTAATTTGGTTTCACAAACATTCAGTTCTTTATCCACATTCTTGATTATCTGGTACATGGATGCAAGAAATGGCCAGTCAGAACATTTATTAATCTAGTAACATTGGTTACCTCAGTACTCACTGCTAAGGTCAACTACCATCATAGCAGAAAAGTTTTCAGCCTCTTTCTTGCTCATCCCTATCTCTGCTGTGACTACACCTGCTTGACAGCTGGTCAGTGAACTCAATTCTTATACAAGTCCCACTTCATTTGTAAATTCACAATAAAATATAGAGAAGTTTGAAGATACTCATTCACTGTTCTATTTTTCCTCCCCACAGACCAGTCAAGGCCCAGCCTTGAAGGAGTTGCAGGACTATTTTTCCAGCATTGGGAGACAGAGACGGAATTAGGTATTCAACGTAATTCTCAATTACATAATGAGAGGCAAACCTGAGCTACAGGAGATATTGACCAGAACTCGTGGTTCACAACCTTCCTAATGCTGTGACACTTTAATACAGTTTCTTATGATGTGGTGAACCCCAAGTATAAAATTATATTCACTGTTACTTCATGACTCTATTTTTGTTCTTGTTATGAATTATAATATACATATATGCACTTGCTGACAGTCTTTGGCCAATCCTGTGATAGGTTCATTTGAGGCCCCAAAGGGAGACATGACCTTCAAGGTTGAGAAGCACTGCTAAAAAATGATATAAATAAATACATAAACAAACAGTAGTTGAAAAATGGAATATTTTTTCTTATTTTAAGATTTATTTATTTATATGTATATTATATACATATATACATTAAATATATATATTATATATATATTTAGATACAGTATTCTATCTGCATGTATGCCTGTACACCAGAAGAGGGCACCAGATCTCATTAGGTGGTTGTGAGCCACAATGGGGCTGCTGGGAATTGAACCTGGGACCTCTGGAAGAACTATGAGTTCTCTTAACCTCTGAACAATCTCTCCAGCCAGAAATAAAATTCTTAAACAGGGAAACATAGTAACATATATTAGTAATGCATTAAAAGAAAATAAATATTAAAATGTTATCAATTTTTGATGTTTTAAAATGATAAAAACAAAAAAAAGCATATGTAGATATGTAGTTAGAGTTTTCCTGCCTGGCCCAGTCAGGACAAATCTCTCTCACCCACCAGTCCCACAGTCTCTCAGACCCAACCAAGAAAGCACACAGAAACTTACATTGTTTACAAACTGTATGGCTGTGGCAGGCTTCTTGTTATCTACTTTTTCTATCTTAAATTAACCCATTTCTGCTTATCTATACTTTGCCACATGTCTTGTGGCTTACCAGTATCTTTACATGTTGCTTCTCATGGTGGTGGCTGGTGGTGTCTCTCCAGCCTTCTATTTCCCAGAATTCTCTTCTCTCTTGTCCCGCCTATACTTCCTGCCTGGCCACTGGCCAATCAGAACTTTATTTACACAGAGCGATATCCACAGCATAGATATACTGATTTTGAAATGGAGTAGCTACCTCCCTGGAAGATTGAATAATATTAATATGAGACTGTATGATTTTGTGCCATGTAAAATGTTAGCCATGGAGTGCTATAAGCTAACACAAAGAGTTACAGAAAATGGCCCATATCTCAAACCTCTCAGCTGATTTTACTGTATCAACCTTGATTGAACGTATCTGCATAGCAGTGTTTGCTAGTTGGAAACTGAATACTTAGTAGTTCAAGCTATCCTCCATAAACTTTACATCAGCCAATAGTGACTGTCTTCATCCACATGGAAGGAATTAATATATGCAGGGAAATTACAGAGAAAGTCACTCACTCTGGCCCATCAGCCCTTCTTTGTAATGGAGACCCTGCAGCTCACTGAACTCAACTGCACTCTATGATCAAGGTATTGCCTAGTCTAAAGCCCCCTGCAGTGTACACAGTGGCCCATTTCCTTGTCTTTAGGCCTCACCCATGTCTGTAGGTCAATTCCACTCTTTTTCCTGTAGTGGTATTGTTTTCCCTGAAATATTGTGTGTTCCCCAAAATAAACGTATCTGGGATCAGAGAAGAGGACAGCCAGAATATTAAACATGAAGATAGGCAGTGGTAGCACATGCCTTTAATCCTAGCATTTCAGAGACAGAAATACTTCTGGATCTCTGAGTTCAAGAGCACATTAGAAACAGCCAGGCATGGTGACACTCACCATTAATCCCAGAAATTCAGTCTTTAATCCCAGGGAGTGATGGTAGAAAGTAGAAAGATTATGTAAGGGGTGAAGATCAGAAACTAGCAGCTTTTGACTGGTTAAGCTTTTAGGCTTTGGAGCAGCACAGTGCAGCTGGGATTACTGGGGATGAGAACTCAGAGACATCCATCTGAGGAAACAGGATCACCTTAGGAACTGGCAAGGTGAGGTAGCTGTGACTTCTTCACTTTCTCTGACCTTCCAGCATATACCCAAATAACTGGCTTCAGGTTTGATTTTATTAATAAAACCCTTTAAGATTCATGCTACATTCTCCTCTTCTGCTCTGAAGGAAGAAGCCATTTTCCACACAGATTTCCTTTCTCTGTTGTGCAATGGAAAATTCACTATGTGGTTCAAACTGGTAATTTAAGAACTCTGTTATGGTGTGAACTTGTAAAACAAAATTTAACATGATGAGTCAGGAGATAACAAAGACAATACTCTATGGGTCTACAGACAGGGTTCAAGTCCTCAATGCATGTTGGAGTCTTTTACTTAAAACTGCTTTTCAAAAAGACCAGAAATGCCCCTGTTCTAGAATTAATATACCTCCATTGCATACCAGGACTTAATGTTGGGTGTGACCCTGTAATGGTGTCTTGAGCAGCATGTTAGAGGCCAGTTTTTTAATGGAATGATGGGCCTTTCTACTGGTTGTAAACCAGGGTTGTCTCCAATGTTATAGAATGCAGCTGGTTAATCTTAGGGAACAAATACTTACACCTTATCATACTAATCTCTAACTGACATGGTTAGCATACTACTTATCTGTGAGATATTTATGATGCAGTCCTATCTTACCTAAATTCTACATTGTAAATTAATGTCTCCTAAGAATTATAAAGACCATGTACCTTCATTTCTATTACCATCAATTCTACTCTTCTTCATCACAGTTTAGCGTTGGAGTGCAACTTTACACAGCAAATATTGTTTACAAGCTCCCAAAATTCATTCCAGTTAGATTCTAAATCTTATTCTTTTCCTTTTTTTTTTCCATTTGGAGCTGAGGCTATAACCCAGGACCTTCTACCACTGAGCCAAATCCCCAACCTATAGATTCTAAATTCTAATGTTAAATGTTCAAAGTGTAGAAATTCTGGAATATAAGGGAGAAACCAGGCCTCTTTGTCTTTGGAAATGTGTGTTATATAGAATCACCACGTGCATGGTGCCAGCATTTCACATTGATGTCAACAAGGACATTTCAAAGGATAGTCCTGATCCCAATACTCTGACAGATGTAGCCAGCAGAGTGAATGTATTCAGAGGCAGCAAACCAGCCACGAGAAATGCAAAGACTATGTAGAACAATGCAGGACAACAAATATCTACATTAGAGCATGCAGGATGAGCATGACCATGCTGGACAATGCAGGATGGAGCAAGAATAAGCTGAACTGCATATGTGACCACTTGTTTCCACCCAGCAAGGGAAGGACTCAACACACTGACTCTGATGACTCAATTGAACACTCCTTTGAGTCTGGGAATGGCAGCCCCTCACTCACCATATTGTGGTTTTCCAGCTTGGCCATGCTCTCTGTTCAGCTCCCTGAAGCAAGACTTGAGCTACACAGCAAACAAAACTACTGAAGACAGATTCTCTTCAAAGCCAAGCCTGAAGCTGGTAGCTAGAAGGACCCTACACAACTATTCATTGACAGGTAGCCTTGAGAACCTGATTGGCTAGTGAGACCTGACTGACTAGAGCATCCCCCAATATGGTTACCCTATGATTAAAGGCACAGCACAAAGATTCCCAATCCTGCCTTCCACCCTAGACCCAGACCTTTTCTGAACAAGCAGATATTTGCATTTCAATTGCACTAGGCCCTGGCTCTAGTAGCAGACAATGTGTTCTTCCTGCTCTCCATAGGCACTGCCTCTTCATTCTCCTGGACACAATGTGGCTAGCTAGCTTATACAGCCCACTATACTGTGTAGGTTGGAGTAAATCCCTGTCATGCAGGGGGAAGGGTACTCAGAATATTTACAACTAAAGAGAGATTTAAGAAAACAAGAGGAGATGTTTGTTACTTGGCCTCAACTGAGGTCTGGTGAATTGAATGGACCTTTTACCTGCTTGTCACAGGGACTTCAGACAACCTGAAAAGAAAAGCAGGAACTAGATCCCAAACAAGATAATAGGCCTTTCTCCCATCAGAAACCTGGATTGTGGCTCCATTGCTTAAGGAGTTTTCAGGAATGAAAGTCAGTGCAAATTGTTGGCAAATGAAATAATAATAATGTATAGTCTTCATAGAAAATTTAATACTTACAGAATAATAAAGCTATGAAGAATGTCTTTATAAACACCATTGTTAGGCAATACATCTTTCTCAGTGGGCAGGTGAAATAAAACCCACAACTGTATTATTATAGGTACTCTATTTGAACAGAAGTGGTAGAATGTATCTCTCCATGTATATAGGAGTTGGATTTTCTACAATATCTCACAAACAGTGATAGAGCAAGTCCAACAATACCTGTCTACCAATGGAATTTTGAAGAGTTTAGTAGTTGTTCAGGCTAGATATCTCAGTTGGGTGCACTATACAACAAAATACCATAGAAGTAGGCTTTAATTCTGGTACAGGAAGGAACTTCTGTTGTACCCTTTTTTTGAAACCCCCAGAGACCACCAATTTCCTATGCAAGCACATTAAGATCCTTTCATTAAGGATTAACCTGGGACACTGCATGGCAGACAAAAGGAAATATAGTGGCAGCTAAAAACCCAGGTGTAGAGAGGTTTCATAGGAAAAAAACCACAAGCAAGAAATTAGCAATTTGGGATTGGGTAGGAGGGATATGGGGCAAAGTGATTTTTTTAACTTTTGTTACAGACTTTGGGTGCAAGAGAAATGTCTGTTATCATAGAGAGACAAATAAACAGATCAAGAGTACAGAGTACACATGAGTGAAATTATATGAACAATTACTAACTGATAGATAATTACATGTAATCTACGCGCATGTGTGGAGTACACACAGGAGTCCCTGTACGCATGCGCGGCCCAACCTTTAAAAAGCCGTACCACCTTGCAGGACTCTCTCTCAGGCTCTCAGTTTCTCTCCTCCTCCTCCTCCTCCTCCCCCCCTCTCCCCCCACCTTCTCTCCCTACCCACGTGTGTTTCACCCAGGCCTGTTACCTCTATCCACTTTAATAAAACTCTTCCGTGGTCTTGTCGTGTTCAGGACGTGTTTCTAGCACCAAATAACAAACATTTTGGTGCTGTGCAAAAACGGGCGCTTCGGGGCTCTCTGTGCCTGGAAACCCGGGAACCGGGATGTAAACTGTGCTACACACGCCGGAAACTCTGCTCCGTTCGTGACAGATCACTCTCCATTTGCCTGGTCGCAAAAATCCGCATGCAACACCGCTACTGATTGGTGAGTTTTCCCCTTTTCTTTACTGGCTACCATTGTCCCCCATTGCGGGCCCGGATTCTGCAGCTTGAGATATTTCTTAAAGGGACCACCACTGTGCGACTTCTATATTTACCACAAAGCTACAACCATCAAGAATAAGTAAAATATTTGTGAATGAATAAAGTAGGTGGAGAGAAAAGCCAAGAACAAAAGCAAAAAATATAGACAAATTTGAATCAAGAGGCCAAAGGAAGCACACAGAGATAATGTGGGATCCTGACCAATGTTATCCAACTACCTATAATTCTATGTATATAGAAATTAAATAAACACAAATTTCACAACTCCCACAAAATCAACTCAAAGTTACCTTTAAATGCTGTTTCTGATGTGTAGCTATGGATATATCTCCCAAACTTAGAGGTCCCAAGCTCTAAAGCTTTCTAGGCAAATGGAGGTAATTGCATGCTATGGCTCTGTGAACTCTCATGTCCCCTTGTGGTTTCAGGCAAACCCAGTCCCACTGATGCCCAATCACAAAACAATATAGAAGAATCATTTGTCTATATTCTGCCACATGGGTTATGACACGTGATCTAAAATCTGCTCTATCCACTCACCTACAATCAAGCAAAAATATTACAAGTATCACAGCCTCCTATAGCCAGGCAAGCAGAGCCTCACACTCCCCATTGGAACCGCAGTCAAACAGTCTCAGAGAAGAAGGGCCATATCCCAGATCACCACAGTGACAAACAGAACCACAGTCCTGGCTCATGGCCCATCAAAGTCACAGAAGCTGTGACAGCTCAGAAGAACTGCTCTTCTTGGTCTGGGATCAGTGGTCCCCACATGCACAATGGCATGGATTGTGGTCTCATTCACAGCTCCTACAGCAGAGCAAGATGAGAATCCTTTGACAGAACCTGCAAGCTCCTGCCCACTGGTGCTCCTAATTACTAAGCTTTCCTGAGGTCCCACATTAGCTAAGGCCACCCATCTCAGACTCAGGACAGAGGCAGGTCCCCTACTGGGTGATCAGAGATCAAATGACACAGATAGCACAGGCCTTCTCAGTTCTGCCCTTCCACCTTAGGGGCAGACAGGACCCTTATCTGGAAAATCTGTATTTTGAAATTCTTCCAGTCTCCCAGAGTAATTCTTGTTCTCCTTCCCAAGCACACAGTCCTTTGTGTACAAATACACACAGATTGTCCAGTGCAGCAAACCATTTCATTCATATCTGGGAAGTCCTGCAGCCAAACACAGGTCACACTCAAACAGTAACTATTGTTACTATGTGACTGTTAAAGAAAACAGGCCATGAATTAGAAAACAATTAGTGGTCAATGGTAGGGCTTGCAGGTAAGAAAGAGACCATGGATACATTATCTCAAAGAATTATTTGGAAGGGTTGGAATAGAATTCATGACCATGTGTTCCAGATACTAGGGATGTGTATGAAAAAAAACCAAGGATTACTCACATGCATTTTTTTTCCTGAGGCTACACATCTTAAACAAGGAAAATAGCAGTCCTGTTAGGCAGGGCCACACTATTTAACCCAGATCTTCAATCTCAGTTAAACAAGTGTAACTACAGTAATTTTGTTCATGATAGGGTCAGTCCTTTATTCAGATTACTGAATGTGCTGGTCTGTGTACCCCAAGAAATGGCCACTCAGAACTCTGTGGATCACCAAAAATTGATTACATTACTCCACATTGCTGTTCTCAAATACGGTGGAAAAATGAAAGCTCTCACCCTTGTCCTTTCCCTCCCTTTCTGCACTTTCAAATCATTAGCTTCAAAGATTTTCAGTGAACTCAATTCTTGCACAGGTCCCTCTTCATGTTTATGTCCTTGCAAAAAGCCAGAGAGACTGGGGGACACTCAGTAACTGCTCCAATTTTCCTTCTTATTGGGCCCATTCTAAAAAGAGGTATTGGCTATCTTTCCAGCACTGGGCAACAGAGGCAGGTTTAGATGTTCAATGAAATTCTCAATTACATAGCAAGAGGCAAGCCTGGGCTACAGGAGACACTGCTCTACACAGAAATCAATAATCAACAGCTCTTGAGAGAAAAGGAATGAAACAATTAATAACCTAGACACATTAGAGAGCAGGAACAAACAGATAAGAGCAGCAATGCCCTTAAACTTGTTCAAAATAATAGCAATAAGTGGTATTTTTAACGTGATAATTATGTATTTTTCAAGATAAAAAACTGAGCTATGCCAGATGGTGGTGGCACACACCTTTAATACCACCACTCAGGAAAAAGTGGCAGGCAGATCTCTGTGAGTTTGAGGCCAATCTGGGCTACAGAGTGAGTTCCAGGAAAGTCTCTAAAGCTACACAGAGAAATCTTGTCTCAAAAAAAAGCTAGCTATATTGACTTTAAAAAAGGGTGGAACATTCTCTAGTAGAGGGTTATCATTAATAACAGATAGGTTGATTTTCCCAAAATACACTGTTGGCTGCTGTGATCTGTAACCTGCAACAGAGTTACAGTCAATGGCCTTTTTCCTCAAACCTCTGAGCTAACATAACTGTGTCGAGCAGGGCTGAACATATCTGCATAGGAGTTTCCTAATTGAAAATTCAAAATCCTTTGGTGAAAGTTGACTTTCCCAAAGTGTACAACAACCAGTCTGGTCCGTCTTCATTCACAAATCATCAATCAGTACATGCTGGGAAATGACAAAACCACTCCCCCTGCTACAATCTGGTTTGCTGTCATAATGGTGACTCCAGCAGCTCATTGCCTACCCTGTTCCTCACCATATGGTCTGAAGGTAGAAACCATGTTCCACATGCAAATCTTTTTGCTTTTACTGCAATGGATATGCAACTACATGACTCAAATGGATAATTTTGAAACTCTGAGGAGATACAATCACTTAATTTAAGATTTTTAATGTGTAATATAGAGTACAGGAAAGTCATTACCATAGAGAGCAACAGATGAGGACCAAGGCCTCTTGTGTCAACATAAGAGAGCTTGTTTCAGAAACATTTTTAACAGGACTGAAATGCAGCTGTTCTAGAACTAAAATGCCTTCCAAGGGAGAAATCACTCAACACACTTCAGAGATAAATAAAGAAAAAAATCTATTTAAGGATAATGTGCATCCATCTCCAGCTAATGCTAAAACAAGAGCCAGCATAGAAGAGATTCTGCATTCCACATATGCTAATCATCCTAGTGACATTCAGGTTCAGTGTTCAGTTTACACTTTCAGCTATTTAAATAGGGACAGAAGTCTACAAGTCTACCCACTTAGACAGACGGGAGACTTACACAGCAAATACATTTCCAATATAATTTCTTTTGTTATTGTTGTGACTTGGTTTCTCTGTGTAGCTTTGGAGCCTGTCCTGGAACTCACTCTGTAGCCCAGGCTGGCCTCAAACTCACAGAGATCCTTATGCCTCTGACTCCCTAGTGCTGGTATTAAATGCATGCCCCTCCTTTGCCCAGCTCCAAAATTATTTGTTAAGTACCCCAATAATGTGAAACAGCAGGATCTTCTTCAGTGACAGGGATCTGAGGTGAAGGTCACAAGAGGTGAGGAAGAGAGGAAAATTATAAGTTAGAAAAGATAAAAGCTGGGGTGGTCTTACACAAAATATGTCTCATGTCACCTAAGCTTCTTAAGAAGAATAGCACCTTTGATACTACTTCCAGAAGTGAAATGAAAGGGAATGGGGAAGTTCTAGAAAGTATCATAGAATGGAACATACTCAAAGAGGAGGCTAATCAAGCAATGCTGCACAAGGGAAAACAGGATATCTCAAGAACATTACTGGGCTGGAGAGATGACTCAGAGGTCCTGAGTTCAATTCCCAGTTCCCACAATGTGGCTCGAAAACATCTGTAATAAGATCTGACACCCTCTTCTGTATACATAATAAATAAATAATTCCTTTTTTGTTCTTTTGTTTTTTCGAGGAAGGGTTTCTCTGTGTAGCTTTGCACCTTTCCTGGAACTCACTTGGTAGCCCAGGCTGGCCTCAAACTCACTGAAATCCACCTGGCTCTGCCTCCTGAGTGCAGGGATTAAAGGCATGAACCACCACTGACTGGCAATAAATAAATAATTCTTAAAAAAAAAAAGAACATTACTGACTAAGCCCACTATGAACTGTGGACTGTTAACTATAGCCCCATGTTCAGGAAGGAGTTGGTTTCTCAGAATCTGAAGTAACCCCACCACAAATGTCCTGGTTCCAGACCATTGCTAGCTCTCCAGAGCATATTCTTGGTTTTCAGGAGGAGCTGTATTATTATCAGTACACCAGGCCCTTAGTGAAAGCTTATTATTCCAAGGTCCATGGCACAAGAATTTTCCTAATCTATGTCTGAGGGCATCAATGAAAGCCATGCTTTATCTGGCAATTCCTTAACACGTTAGTGTTTTATTTTTCTTTTATTCTTATTTCCATTTTTTTTTTTTTTTGTATTTTCAAGACAGATTTTTACTGTGGAGCTTTGGAGCCTATCCTGGAACTTGCTCTGTAAATCAGGCTGGCATCAAGATCACAGAGATCAGTCTGCCTCTGCCTCCTGAGTGAGTGCAGGGATTAAAGGTGTGCACCACCAACACCACCACCACCACCACCACCACCACAACCACCACCAACACCAGGCTAGTGTTTTACTTTTCAAATAAGTGGACATATTTGTCATATTGTCCATCTGGCAGAACTAGCTTTTTGCAAGAAGAAAACTTTATTGAACTTTATGGCATACCAGGATATAAAGTTGGTTGTTACCTTGTAATGCCTCAATGAGCAGCTTGTTAGAGTCGGATTATTTGATTCAGTGGCTTATTTTAAATAAGTAGTGGCTACTTTGTGATGATTTGGAGTCAAACATGTGTGTATCCTTCTGTCCTAATCTCTAACAGCCCTGACTCAATACACTTACTTGTGAGGCTTTTATTTTATTTTATTTTTTTTACTCTTTTTTTTGAGATAGGGCTTCTCTGTGTCATTTAAATGCCTGTCCTAAGGGTTGGGGGATTTAGCTCAGTGGTAGAGTGCTTGCCTAGCAAGCACAAGGCCATGGGTCCTGTCAGCTCTGAAAATAAAAAAAAAAAGAAATAAAATGCCTGTCCTAGATCTGTAGACTAGGCTGGCCTTGAACTCACAGAGAAGTGTCTGAACTCTCCCTCCCCAGTGCTGGGATTAAAGGCATGTGCCACCCTCACTCAGCACAAAGATGTTTTGAAACACAGCGCCCTGCACCCAGTTCTGTGAGCAGATTCAGCCCACAGGGCAAAGTTATCTGGAGGTCTGCCCCTGGGACCAGGGAGATTCAAGTACCACATGGGTCTTCTCAGGACAGGGGTTTGGCAGCTGGGTTCCCACTTAGATCAAAGGAAGACTTACCATACTGGATTCCACACCTCACCATCTACTCCACTCCATCTGGGGACAGCAGCCCCTCACTCACCAAATCACAGGTTCCCAGCTCGGTCATGCTCTCAACTGAGCTCCCTGCAGAAGGATTCCACACAAAACTGCTGGAACCAGCTCTTCTTCAAAGCCAAATCTGAAGCCAGTGGCCCGAAGGACCCTGCCCAACTTCTGACTGGCAGGTCACCTGGAGTGCCTGATTGGATAGTGAGACCTGAGTGACAAGAGCACCTTCCACAAGGTTACAGTGTGTTTAAAGACACAGCACAATGGTTCCTGACCCTCCCTTCCACCCCAAAGACTTTTTCTAAATGAGGAGAGATTTCAATATTAACAGCACTTGCCCCTGGCTCCAATAGCTGACCCTGCTTTCTTCCTGCTCTCCATGGGAACTTCCCCTTCTTCCCCTAGGACACAATGTGGCTAGCTAGCTTGTACAAACCACTAAACTATATGGGGCAGAGTGATTCCTTTTCACACAGGTCAAAGGGATCCCAGAAGATTAACAACTAAAGAGAAATTTAAAGACACACAAGGAGAATGTTTATATGTGACTTATTGCTGACATCAGGTGAACTGAAGGTACTTTGTACCTGGTTGTCACAGGGACTTCAGACTACCAGCCAACAAAAGCAGGAACTTGATCACAACCAAGAAAATAGCGCCATTGCTTTAGGAATTTTAGTCCAGAAGAGCAGAGCAAACTGTTGGCAATTGAATAATAATACAGAGTAGTCTTCATGGATAGTTTAATATTTAGATAACTAAAGTATGAAAAATGGGTTTATGAACACTATTGTTAGCCAGCACATCTTCCTCAGTGTGCAGGTGAAGGAAAAAAACAGCATTATTCAAGTTTCTCTACCTGAAAAGGACTGGTAGAATGAATCTCTCTATGTATGAAGAAAATGGATTTATTAGAATGTCTCACAAACTGTGGTGCAGGCATCCATCTATGACTGCTACCATTGGAAATTTGAAGAAGTCAGTAGTTATTCAGTGCATTAGGCTATGTATCTCAACTGCACTTTAGTGTACACCACAATTCTAAGGAAGTAGGCTCTGGTGCTGGTGAAAGAATGAACATGGAGCTGGACGGTGGCTATCCTGGACAGAAAACATGATCAAGTGTAGAAAACTTAGGGTAGAATATGCCTTACCAGTTAAGAGCAATGACGATTCTTTCAGAGCATCCTTCTTCCATTCCCAGTACATATAAAACTCACTAATATATATCTCCAGTATCAGGGATTCTGACATAATCTCCTGTTCTCCCTGGCCACCATAAGAAGAGGAGATTACTCCATAAAGATTATATTTAAAGCACTGTGTGGTAGTACATCCTTTTAGTACCAGCAATCTGGACACAGAGGCAGGAAGATCACAGTAACTTTTGAGGCATATGCTACATAGTCTATACACACAAACAGACACAGACACACACACACACACACACAGAGACACAGACACACTCCCACTCACTGGAAATGAACAAAACTAAATAACCGAAAGGAATAGGAGCATTGTTGAATAGGGACAATACAATACCGATTAAAGTAATTTCAAGTTCCAAGTGCCCATGGAACCACGTTCAAAAAAAGTTTGGCCAACATGCAAGCACATGGCATTTATTCTAGCCACTGTGAGAAACTGAACATTTGACTGATTCAAAACTTGAAGAAATGTTCAACATTCTTAGCTATTGTGATATTTTATTTGTACTGAAATGTGATTTTACTTGTATATTAATAAACTTGCCTTGCTAAAGCAAGCCTAGCAGAAGTTGGCGGTAATGGTGCAAGACTGTAATCCAAGCACTTGGGAGGCAGAGCTAGGCAGGATCTCAGTGTGTTCAAGGACACAGCCAGCATGGTGACACACACCTTTAATCTCAATACCAACCATAGAAGACCTGGAGGTCTCTACAGACAGGCAGTGAGGAGGAGGTCATGTGGCAGGGTTTACAACCAATGAGAAGGCAGAACAGAAAGCCTATATTAAAGACAGGAAATAGAAAATAGGTCTCTGGCAGAGAGGAAAGACAGAGCAGCAGTGAAGCGTTAGGTTTTCAGTTCTGAGCTATTGCTCTGACCTCTGGGCTTTTAACTCTGCAATTGGCTCTGTGTTTCTTATTTAACAAGATGGTTACATCTACACTTACCATTAAGGAAATGCATATTAAAAATCCTTTCAGATTTCTTCTTATATCTGTCAGAATAGGATGATGAATAACACAAGTGACAGCTAATGCTGGCAAGGACATGGAGCAAGGGGTGTCACTGCTTTGACAGGTGCAAATTTGTACAGCCACTGTGGAAATCCATAAGCAATCCTCAGATAATGGGAGTCAATCTACATCAAGATCAACATTGGGCACATACCCAAATGATGCTCCTCCACCCTACCACAAGGAAAACTGCTCAACTAGGTTGACAGTGGCTTTCTATATAATAGCCAGAAAGTGTTATTTCTGTGAGAGATTTTCTGATTGATGATTGAAATGAGAAGGCTTCTCTACCTAGGGTAGCAGGAATGGCTATTCCACCTAGGGTGACAATAACCCTATGGAAGGGGGCCTGGGCTAGAAAGGGAGCTAACTGAGCATGAGACAGTGACTAGACAAGAGAGAAGGCCATGAAGCAATCTTTGCCCATGGGTTTTGCCTTCATTTGTTAGCTTGAGTTTTTATCCTAAGCTCCCAAAATGATGGAGTGTGACCTGACACAATCAGCCAAATAAACTCATTCATTGTCTGATGTTTTTGGTTAGAGGCTTTAATCATAGCAGGACAAACACAAGTTAGAACAAAAATGCAGCACCAACAGTGGTTTTGTTGCTAGGTAGAACTTTAGTGTAGCGAGCACAAACCCCAATTATGGGGGAGGAATAATCACTCTTGATTCAGACTTGGTATAACACTCATTTATTCACACAATAAGATTACAAGCAATATTTATCCCATCTTCCAAATGGAAGTGGTAGTACCTTTATGGGTGTACAGTTCAAGACTTGCTACATCTGTTCCTCTGGATCTTGAGTCAGCCTACCTCTGGTCAGCCACGTCTGCACTGAGGACAGGATCTCACCACTCTCGCAGACGATAGTCCTCTTATGAGAAGGTCTGACGAGCTCTTTTGGTTGGGTCTGAGGCTTCTTCTTTTATATCCTTTCTGCCTATGTTTCTAGTCTTATCCCTACTTCCACACATAGCTTATAGGTTACACCACCCCATTTGTGGCTTACTTATGTCATTCTATTACTTATCACTCTTGACCAGGGTTGTTCACCCGAGGCCCTACATGTTCCTTACACTGAGAATGTTATTTTTGGAAGAATGTGGAAGATATCAGGACCTTAGTTTACAAAAACCATAGAAAGTTGTACACAGAACATTATTGACCCATAGTGTATGACCAGGAAGATGGGAATGTGAAGAGTAATGACAGAAGTGGAGATTGAGACTTTAGGATTTCAGTCAAAAACAGACTCAATAAAAATTAAGCTAACAGTCATTTGTGTGATATTTTGTCTCCAAATTCTTTCTTATTCTGTCAATGCCCAGGATATTTACTAATGCAGAATTAAAAAATAATGGGCTAGTTTCTTAAATGGAATATTGAATCTGTTGGAGTGTTATTATGGATGACTCAGTCAGGTCATCAACAGAAGAAAATAAGTGGGGCATTATTGAGAGCCACTGGTAGTGAAAGTCCATGACCATATACAGCAGTGACAACTAGTGTTCAGAAGGTCAAACTATCAGAACTATGGGTTCTGTAAGAGGAAACCATCATGCAAGGTTTCATGGAATTACTGTCTTTTGAATGAACTGGCTGTCTCTTCTTGTAGACTTCTTTTGCAGTAACGGCTATGAATCTCCCCATTTACCATGCATCTCCATGTTACATGTCCATATAACTTCACAATTGCATCTCAATCTTGGCTACAACTTTCCCTATATATTTGGGGTAATTAGACAACTGTCCACAGCTGTGTTTATTTATCATTAACATATATCTGGTTTGGATCATTCTCTGGACAAAAGTATTTCAACAAACATACCTTTTTCCAAGGACAAAACTGCTCATAGATAAACATTAGCTCATCTCACTCATAGATGGAGAAAAGAACAACTAACAACTAAATCTTCAACCCCTTCCCTTCACCCTGGATTATTTATACAAGACCCTAACTTCAGACATTTCCTACTCACATTCCT
Organism: Onychomys torridus; assembly: GCF_903995425.1. Classification (NCBI taxonomy): domain Eukaryota; kingdom Metazoa; phylum Chordata; class Mammalia; order Rodentia; family Cricetidae; genus Onychomys; species Onychomys torridus. The sequence goes on along the minus strand of NW_023411758.1, from coordinate 4,158 downwards.
GGGTGATGTTTTAGCCATTTGCTAGATACTGAGTTAAGGCAGGGGCTTCCCACTGGCTGAAGGAGATTGCCTCCAGGCCAGGCAGGCAATAGGTGCCAAGCTTCTTTCTTGTGCAAGTTAAGTTTTTAATTCCTCCTCAGTCAGGTGATATTCCTAGATTTTCTGGTCAGCAATTACTCTGAGTGAAAGCATTTCACTAACCAAATGCTCCACGCTCTGACATAGGTTTCTTAGCCACCTAACATAAGTCCCCCTAAATATCAGAAAGCAGCTGAAGCTGGGATGAGTGGGAAAACTGGCAACAAAGACAGTTTACTTTCTTGTGACTTATTGTGACTTTTAATTGCCTAACATTCGGCCTAGCCATTTCTAGATTATAGTTTGAGCACACAAATTTCCTAATTGATCTAAACCTTTAGTTGACTCTACCAGAGAACTCCCCTTTAGTTATTCCCCTTTTGGGGTGTAATTGGAAGCTGACAATTAGTCACTTTATGTGTAGGTCCTTATCATCTCTCTCTGAGACCCTGGAAACTTCAAGCCTCACATTGCTTTACCACAGAATTACTGTGTGGGTATATATACTGGTTCTCTGAGAGCACTGGGAGAACTGATGGAGAAGAACAAAGATGAGGACGGAGGTGGAAAGAGCTAGGTAGAATGATGAAAGAACAGCAGGAGGGACCAAGAGCAGGAGGGACCCAGAGAAGCTAGGAAGAGAGCAGACAAGAAATGGTACAGATACAATCGCCATAGAAGAATAAAGGGAATGGACTAAAGAACTCAGTGTGCTTAGCTTCACTGAATATCCATCAGATTAGATTCCTCAGCTGGTTGGTAGACTCTTCCCACAGACCCTGGGAGCAAACAATATAGGATGGACCTATTGTTGTTTGTGTTAGGGCAGAAACAATTGAAAATGTAAAGATAGTTTCAGAGGGCAGTGAAGTGCCTGGGTGGCACCTGGGGCTGCCGGAGGCACGGGTGCAGGTAGGGGGGGAAATGTAGGTTCTAGTAGATGACAAATACACAGAAAACCTGGGAAATGAAGTCCATAGAGATACCTAACCCAGGGTACTAAACATCTACTGAAGAAAAAGGGAAACTCCTGAGAACACAGTACACCTGGGAAATGGAGTCCAAAATGTCATGATGCTGTGGAAAAAGGCATCCTGGGAAATGAAGTCTGAAATGTAGTGAAGCTGTTAAGAAAGGCATCCTGGGAAACGGAGTCCAAATGATGCTGTAGTGAATGGCATCCTGGGAAATGGAGTCCAAAACACTGATGGTATAAGGAATGGCATCCTGGGAAATGACCCGAGTGTCCTGATGGGAAATGTAGTTTGGAATACATGACCAATACTCAGAAAGGCATCCTGGGAAATGGAGTCCAACATGAAACAATGCTCTAAGGAAAGGGATCCTAGAAAACTATAAAAGGCATTATGGGAATTGCAGGTTCTAGAATCATTCTAATATACTGAAATGGAATCCTGGGAAATGGAGTCCAATCCACAGTGATGGTGTCATCAAAGGCATCCTGGGGAATGGCCCAAGAGGCATGCTGGGAAATGTAGTTTGGAATGGATGAGCTCTAATGAGAAAAGCATCCTGGGAAATGGAATCCAAAGCATATGATGCTATAAATAGGGAACAGGAAGTTTCATTCTGACCCCAGAGCAGAGACACAGGATGCCTCAGGAGGGTCAGAGACACCTGCTGAGGGCAAAGCACACCCTAAATCTAATCACTAACCATAAACCTAACCACTAACCATAACCATAATAACAACCCAAACCAAACCCTAACATTTATACTAAATCTAATCACTAACAGTAACCACTAACCATAACCACGAACCCTAACCCTTAACCCTAAAACTAACCACTAACCATAAACCTAACCACTAACCCTAACCATAAACCTAACCATTAACTGTAACCATAATAACAACCCCAACCTAACCCTGACTCTTATACTAAATCTAGTCACTAACAGTAACCACTAACCATAACCATGAACCCTAACCCAAACCATAAACCTAACCATTAACCATAAACCTAACCACTAACCCTAACCATAATAACAACCCAAACCTAACCTTAACAGTTATACTAAATCTAGTCACTATCAGTAACCACTATCCATAACCTCGAACCCTAACCCTTAACCCTAAACCTATCCACTAACCATAAACCTAACTACTAGACCTAACCATAACCACTAATCATAACCATAACCATAACCCTAATCCTAACCCTAACACTAACCCTAACCATAACCATAACCAATAACCCTAACCCTAATAGTGACACCCTGATCCTAACCTAACTCTAACCCTTAACCCTAAACATAACACTCTGACACTAACCCTAACCCTAACCATGACCCCCTGACCCTAACCCTAACCATTAACTCTAAGATAACCTTAACCTAAGCCTTACCCCATCCCATGACACAAACCCTAAATGTGAACCCATAACCTATCCCCCTGACCTTGACCCCATGACTCTGATCCCCAGATCTTGACCTCATGACTCTACCTCTGAGCCTGACCTCATGACCCTGACCCCACCCACTGAGGCACCACAAATCTGCAGAAGGTCAGGTCACCTGCTGAGGGCCTGGACACCTGCTGAAGAAAAGGGGAAAAAGCTGGGGACAGAGGATGCCTGGGAAATGGTGTCCAACATATCATGGTGCTGTGGAGCAAGGCTTCCTGGGAAATGGAGTCCAGAATGAAGTGATGGTTTAGAGAAAGGCATCCTGGGAAATGGAGTCCAGAATGGAGTGATGCTGTAGAGAAAGTCATCCTGGGATAAGAAGTAAAACAGGTGGAGGAAATACAGAGCAAGATATCCTGGGAAATGTAGTCCACATGAAATGTTGTCATAGAGAAAGGAATTATGGGAAGGAAGACACACCGTGGACAGGAGGACACACTGCAGACAGGAGGATATTATGAGCAAGGCATCTTGGGAAACGTAGTCTGAAATGTAGTCAATATGAAATGATGTCAAAGAGAAAGGACTCTTGGGAAATGTAGTCCATATGTAGTGATACCATAGAGAAATGCATCATGCGAAGACTACTGATGGTATAAGGAAGAAACAGGAAGATTTCTTCTAACTTTACAGAAGAGGAAACAGGAAAACAGATGAGGGCAAAGGAGATCCCTGGATTTAACAAACAGTAAACCCTAACACTGACCAAAACATCCCCTACCCTAACACTAACCAGACCCAAAACCTAAATCTAACCATAACCCTAAACAAAAACACCAGGCCCTAACCATAACATGTCACTAAGCCTAAATCTAACCCTAACCCTAACCACAAACTCCTCTACATTAAAACTAACCAGACGCAGATCTTAAATTTAACCCTAACACTAACCACAAACTCCACTACCCTAACCATAATCATAACCATAACCATAACCATAACCAAAACAACCCTACAGAATCCCGAACCTGACCCTTAGCCTAAACCTAACCCTAAGCCTAACCATAAATTCCCCTATCCTAACACTAACCTGAACCCAAACCCTAACCCTAAACATAACCACAAACTCCCCTATCCTAACCGTAACCCTAACCCTAACCCTGAGGAGGCATCCTGGAAGATGAAGTCAAACACTTACAGAAAATTCAGAGCAAGGAATCCTGGGAAATGGAGTCCAGATGTAATGAAGACAAGGGGAAATACACCATGGCAAATGTAGTCCATAAGTGATGATGTCATACAAAAAGGCATCATGGGAGATGTAGTCCACATGTAATGATGTCATAGAGAAAGGGATATGGAGACATGTAGTCCATATGTGGTGATGTCATAGAGAAATGCATCATGGAAAGCCGACTGATGGTATAAAGAGGGAACAGGAAGTTACCTTCGGACCAGAGTGTGGAGGAAACAGGACACATGAGGAGGGCAAAGGTCATGGCTTGAACTAACAAATAACACCAACGACTAAGTAAACACATAACATTAACACTAACCATAACCTGAACCTGACACAAGCCTAACCCTAACCCTAACCTGACAAGCCTAACCCTAACCCTAACCTGACACAAGCCTAACACTAACCCTAACATGATCCTAACCTTAACCTGACTACAACCCTAAGACTAACACTAACACTAACCTGACCAAAAGC
>NW_023411757.1:0-16815 GCF_903995425.1 Onychomys torridus | reverse complement strand
TTTTTTGCAGATGATATGTTTTTGTACATAAAAGACCCTAAAAACTCCACCAGGAAACTTTTACAGCTGATAAACACTTTCAGCAAAGTCGCAGGATACAGAATGAACGATAAAAATCAATAGACTTCCTATACATAAATGACAAACATGCTGAGAAAGCAATCAAGAAAATAATACCTTTCACAATAGCCTCAAAAAATAACTCTAACCAAGCAAGTGACAGACTGGTATAATAAAAACATAAGACACTGATGAAAACTAAAAATAAAACTGGGCTGTGCCAGTGGGTAAAATGCTTGCCAACTAGTACAAGGACCTGAATTTGGGTCCTCAGAACACATACAAAGGTGGGTGACCCAGTGCGTATCTGCAATCACATTGATTCTCTGGTGAGATAAAAGGCAGAAATAGTGGAATCCCTGAACACCATCCTTACCTGTACAGCAATGATTTGACTCAGTCTCACCTAAGGTTGGAGGGAAGGGTCAATAGTCAAGGTTTTCCTCTGACCTTTACATATGCATCATGGCAGACACACAAAGGAGCACACATAAACACAGAGGGGGCAGGGGAGGGAGAGAGAAGGAGATGGAGAAGGAGAGACAGAAAGAGAGAGGGGGAGAAGAAGAAGGAGAGACAGAGAGAGAGAAAGAGGTAAATATATATAATTAATCTCTAACCACCCACCTTGATCTCCAAAAGAAAAGTTTATAAGGAAATCACTACATGTGCTGGCTAGTTTTACGTCCAATTGACACAAGCTAGAATCATCTGAAAGGACAGAACCTCAATTGAGAAATTACCTTCATAAGATTGATCTTGTAGGCAAGCCTGTAGAGCATTTTCTGATTAGTGATTGATGGGGGAGAGCCTGGCCCATTGTGGATGGGGACATCTCCTGGGCTGGTGTTCCTGCATTTATAAGAAAGCAGACTAAGCACATCACTTGGAGCAAGCCAGTGAGCAGCCACTCCTTATGGCCTCTGCCTCAGCTCCTGCCTCCAGGTTCCTGCCTGGTTTGGGTTCCTGCCTTGGCTTCCCTTAATGGACTATGATTCAGGATACAAACACTTTCCTCCCCAAGCTTCATTTGGTCATGGTGTTTCATCACAGCAATAGTAACCCTAACTAAAACATTGTGTAAAAAAAACAAAATTGGAGGAATTCTCTCACCAGTGGACTTGGAGACTGCCTTTAGAACATCAGTAGTAGTTAAGGCAGTGTTATGTTGGAGGAAGACAGGAATAATGGTTGGTTAGAACAAATAGAGAGCACTGAAATAGACCTATACAATCAAATGATGTTTGTCAAAGAAACAAAGACAATTTAATACTGAAAGAAAAAGTCTTTCACCAAGTGACTAGGACATACTAAAGTCCGTGTGAGCTCAGTACCGGTCAAATGGACTCCCGCATCTCAATAAAGTGAATTCAAAAACACATTATACCTCAAATGCAAAATACACACTACAAAACTTCTAGAATATACTGTAGGACAAATCCACAGACCTGGCAGTTGGCTTTTTGGCACAACAGCAAGAACACTATTCATTGAAGAAGGAAATTGGTAAAGCTGACTTCTGTAGAATCAAAACTCTGAGATAATTCTAGGCAGATGTTAGTGAAATGCTTGCCAATCAAGCATGAGCACATATGTTGATCCCAGCATCCATGTGAAAAGCCAGGAGTGATGGCACCCATGCGCTAGAGAGGTGGATGCCTGGGGCATACTGGCCAACAAGCCTAGCCCAACATATGATGAATTCCAGGCTGGAATCCTTGTCCAGAAAGGCAAAGTGGATGGTACCAGAGAAATGATATCCAAGACTGACTTTGGCCTCCATATATGCATGCACACTCTCGAACACACACACACACACACACACACACACACACACACACTGCAGAGTCCAGAAGAGGTCACTAGATCCCCTCCCTACACCCAGAGTTACAGGCAGTTGTCAGTCTCCCGATGTGAGTGCTGGGGACCAAACTTGGGTCCTCTGCAAGAGCAGCAAACACAGCTAAAGGCCAAGCCATCCTCCAGCTTCTACAGAAAACTCTCAAAAGTCAATAGGAGGAAGACAAATGGCCCAATCCCAAAAGAGAGAAAATGAACTAAAATGTTTGAACAGATTCTTTACACATGAAGCCATCAGAAGCTGGTTAATATCACATATCATCAGGAAATCACAAGTGAAAATAATAGCAATAAAACTATTTTTTCAATACTGCCATGGTGAATAAATAACTATGCATTTGTCAAAATATATTACTGTACCACACAAAGATGGAGCCCTAATGTGAGCCATAGATCATATTCAATAATAATATATCAACATCTGTTCATGAAATTTAATGAATGTACCCTGCTAATGTGAAATGTGCTAACAGAAGAAACAAGAGAGAAGAGGGTATATGTGAATTCTTTGTACTATCTATTTAGTTTTTCAGCAGATGTAAAGTTTATCTAGAAACAAGGTCCATTAACTTACAAATACTATCATTAGCACCCTAACATGATGTGTGTTTCTAGATCTGATGTTGCTGTCTTCTGGCTGTTGTGTTGTATCATCATTTGTGTGAGTGTGTGATTGTGTCTGTGTATGTGTGTTGTTTTCTTGTAGGTGCTTGTGAAGGCTCGAGTTCAACACCGTGTGCCTTCCTCAGTAGCTATCCTTTGTCTTGAGACAAGTCCTCCCGCTGGCCTTGGGACTCATCAGATCAGCTAGACTGGCTGGCCAGTGGATGCCAGAGATTCCCCTGTCTCTGTGTCCTCAGCATCAGAGTTACAAATGTGTCCCACTGTGCCTGACTTTCATGTGGCTGCTAGGAATCTGAACTCAGGTCCTCAGGCTTGCCCAGCAGGCACTTGACCATTGAGCCTTCTTCCTGGCTCCTTCATCATTTTCTTCACCTGTGTTTCATCAGCAAGAGCACAATACCTCTGGGAAATGTTGATCTTGCTTTGCTTGCATTCTCTGAACACCTGTTAAAGGTCCGAGTTGCCAAATGCACAGTCAGAACTTGAACGTAATTTAGCAACAGTAAAAGTTTGCAAGCAGCTCATATTCTTCTTGGATAAAAGATACTTTCACTTTATGCTAGACAGAATTTTTGAGTTATCTCCTACCCAGTGAACATTTTATTGCAGCTCATTGAGCTGAACTTTCTGAGGACTCACTGAATTAATGTGTGTAGGAATATTATTTTTAAGAGAATCCATGGTCAATTCTAAATCATGAGCTCCACTCTGGCATTGCAGACAAGAAAATGAAAGCTCTAGGAGCACAGTATTTGATCCCTAGAACAGCGGGATGCCTTTTTCTAGTGCCTGAGTGTTTCCGTGTGCTGTAGGCAATTCTTTAATAAACTATACTCGGGAGTAGAGGGAATACTAGGTCTGAAGGTGCCTTTTGGGTCATGCAGTTCATCTTCCACATCCCCAACATTATTAAACTCACCAAATTACACCTCTCACCCTTTTAAACCCAGCTTGTGCCTTTGCAGTTTCCCATGTCTTCACAAAACCTCTGCTTTCTGGTGTAGACACAGATCTCACTTGCCAGGCTTTCTTGTGATGTGGCTGGAGTCTAGACACCAGGTCATGAACAGAGGCCACTTGAGTTACTTCCAGGATCAACCCTTGCAAAGCCCACATGGCTGTGCACACTTTAATGCCCAGAACCCATGTTTAGTTATTCTGTTTTGTTGGAATTTTTTTTTAGAGCTTGGTGGGGTAAGATGTGCTTGTAATCTCAGAGCTGAGGAAGCAGAGGTAGACTCGAGGGGCTTGCCAGCCAGGCAGCCTTGCTGTTTGGTGAATTCCAAAACAGTGAAAGACCTTGTTTAAAAGACCAAAACAAAAACCAAAACCAAAAACAAAACAAAGACAAAAAACAAAAGAACAACAACAACAAAAACAAAGTGGACAGCATCTGAGGAAAGTTCTGGGGAGTCAGGGAAGGTGCCCAGCTCACTATGTGTGCAGGATCTCCAGCTGAAGGTTAGCAGAGAGTGTGAAAACTGGAGAGAAAGAAGCCAGGTCTCCCATGGGCCTTGGTGGGCGTAGCTATCACAGGGAGGGCCTCACAGGTTGGCCTTGCACTGCCTGCTAGGCAGACTCCCAAGGCTCAAGCACTCACCAAGATGTGTTGGAGAGATCTTCCACTGTAGCCCTGCTTAGAAGAAAAGGACAACAGTAGAGGGAAGATGTCATTATACCCAGGCTCTTCAACAACTGAGACACAGTGACTGGTCTTAATCTCAAGTTAGGAAGCACAAGAAACCAAGCTAAGAGAAAAAAGCTAGCAATGGAATAAGGACACAGGGGGAAAAATGCCAAGAAACACTGATTATTAACATATCAAGACAGGAGATAACAGGGTTTCAGAAAAGTTCGCCAGAGAGCTGGAATGCTTCGAGAAGAATATAATGGGAATTCTAGAACTCACACCTACAAAACCAAGGTAAGAATCTACTGGTTCACAGGAGATCAGACAAAACCAGACATGAAGTAGCAAAAACTGGGAGAGAGTGAATAGAATAGGCTCTACTTACCTCTCTCCTTAAATATTTGCAAGAAAGACCAAAACACACATAAAACAGTGCTTAAAACTGTATATATATAGACTCTAAGGCTGGGGAAATGACTTAACTGCTAAAGTTCTTGCTGCACAAACAAGCTTGGGCCCCGGAACCCACATGAAAAGTCAGGAGTGGTTGCATGCACTTGTGACTCCAGCACAGGGTGGCTGAGATGGGAGGATTCCCAAGCCCGCTGGCTGGTCAGCCTCACTGAATCTAGAAGTTTCAGGTCAGTGAGAAACCCTGTCTGAAAACTCTGAAGAATGGCAGCTGAGATTGACTCCAGGCCTCTGTGTACACCAGCATAAGCATACTGCCCCCCCCACAAAGATACCAAACGTTCATCTAAGTAGAGGTCTTGAGTGGGGGGACGAAAGAATTAGACAAGGAGTGGATAAGTTTCTCCCAAACGGAAGGGATACAGGACACAACAGGCTAGTCTACCATAGTCACGGTGAATCTCAGTGCAGAAGATTTCTATTGCAGTTATTAAAAACCACAACAGTGGGGCTGGAGATTTGGCTCAGTGGTAGAGCACTTACCTAGCAAGCGCAAGGCCCTGGGTTCAGTCCTCAGCTCCAACCAACAAAACAAAACAAAACACACCACAGTAACAGTGGCTTCAAAGATTATATATGTTGGCTGAGGGGATGACGAAAGCATTTGCTGCCAAGCCAAACAACCTGACTTTGATCCCCAGACCACATGGTTAAAAGGAAAAGAATGGACTCCCACAAGCTTTTCTCTTGCCCATATGCTCTCACATAAACAAATAAATACATGTGAAAGTTTTTGTTTGTTTGTTTTTTGAAGATCACCATCTTTTTGTTCTGTGGGTTAGAGGTTCTCATTCCTCTGATCAGTCTGAAAAGACTGAAATCAGGATGTCAGCCAGCTAGGCTGCTGGCTAACCCTTCTTGGGAGAATATCCTTCCAGATCACTTGACGGCAAACAGAGAATGGTTCCATGAAGTTGCAGAGCTGAGGTCTCTGCTTTCTATGGGCTCTCAGCTGAGATGTTCTTTTATGATGGCTGATAGTGATTGCCAACTTAGAGGACCCAGAATCTCCTAGAAGAGAAATATCTTTGGGTGTCTGTGAGGGAGTTTCTCTGTTGGATTAATTAAGGTAGGAAGATGTACCCCAAATGTGGATGTCAGCATTCCATGGTCTATAGTCATGGACTGAATAAAGAAGAGATCTTGAGTTGAGCACTTTGCATCCAGCTCTCTGCTTCCTGGCTTCCCTGACTACAGATGCAATGTGACCAGCTCCCTCATGCTGCTGTCCTAGGACTTCCAGGCCATAATGGACTATTCCCTCAAACCATGAGCCAAATAAACCCCTCCTTTCTCCAGCTGCACTTATCAATTGTCAGAGCAATAAGTGACCAATACATCTTTCAGTCCTGAAAGAGCACTCACAACCACCCTCTAATGTGTTTTTCAGCCTAGAGCCAGTAATTGCCCTCTAGTTTTCCTTACATCTCAAATGTCTCTGTGATTATACAAGGCACAGTTTTGCTATTCTGTCAGCATTCTTTTATAATCACAAAGATACCATTTGTTCTAATAGCCTAAAACTGGAAAATTACCACTAAGGCCTCTCTGTGAACATCCTCCATGCACACATGTCTGCATTCTGTTCCATGGAATTTCGGCTTTCTCTTAGGGAGTGTAGGAATTTTCTGAAATTCTCCTTCACTTCAGCACTGTCCATATTTAACAATCTCTTCAGAATAGCCAAAGATTTTTCTATGTGCTCATAAGCTTCTTCCGGATTCCACCAGATTCCAAAGCTACCCCCATCGGTTTGGGGCAGATGGAATCAGAAGGAGTGCCATGTACCAGAAATAGAGGGGAGGGAACACTACAAAGGTTTGGGAAATTCTAATCCTTGCCAGTTATCTCGTGTCAGTTCATAAAGTGTTTTTATAACAGAAAGGAAAGGTGGGTTGGGCACACTCCTGGAGGACTTTGAAAACCAATTCAAAGCACTTGTCTTTTGTAGACAAGGAGGAAGTAACCAAAGCACCATTAAGACTAATAAGAAAGCAGTTTTGAGAGGATCAAAACAAACGGAGATTGAAAAAAAGAATCCTTGGAGCAGTCCAAACTGACAGCATGTAAAATTCCTGAGGCTAAGAAGCCAGGCAGAGCAACATCTACAATGAGACAACTTGCTCTGGGTCCTGCTCAGCATCTCTGGGTACCACTCATTGAAGCAAAGCCCCATACTTCTTAGTCCTTCTGTATTTGTGTCTGTGATGTGCCTTCTTTGACGGGGGCCTGTGATTGGCCCAGAAGTAATAAACTACTAGGCCTGTTTGTAGAGGAGAATATAAATTGGTAAAGTTGGCCTTTGGAATGGAACAATTGCAAGGCAAACAAAACCTGAAGAGTGACTCCTGAACATAGGATATTGGTTAAATTCTGAACTCAACATGAAGGGTTTAATGACAGATGTCATTAAAGAGGACCATGGGCTCCTTCTCAGCACACACCACTCTAGCCATGACTTCAGTGATGAGGGTAACTGGGGGCAGGTGCCTCTGAGCTCTGCCATCCTGCTGTGGGACTTCATGTTGGCACATCTCTGGGCACCTGAAACCCCAGCCTTGATGTTTGTGCTTCCCAGAGAAGCCATAAAGTTTACACCTGAGGCTGGCTTTCACCAAGAAGGGCCAGGAACCTAAAATGCTCTTCCTCTCCTCAGAAATTTCTTGTTTTGCTGAAGGGATCCTCTTCCTCTTCCTTTGTTTTCTGATCCATTTATCTCCATTTTACTCCCCATTCTTCTCTCTCTCTCTCTCTCCCTCTCTCTCTCTCTCCCTCCCCCACCCCGTGTGTGCAGGAGAGAAAACAACTTCATCTATCATCTCTCAAGATGCCTCCATCTTGAGACAAGGGTCTCTCACTGGCCTGGTACTCAGTGGTTTGACTAGGCTGGGTGTCCAGCAAGTCCCTGAGACCTACTTGTCTACCTGTGCTGCACCTCTTCATCCCCCAGCCCACTCTGTACTGGGACCACATACAAGCTTACACTGCCATACCCAGCTCTTCCCCCTGGTTCTGGGATTGAGTTCCAGCTTACACACTGTGTAAGGTCTTTACTAGCTGAACTAAACAACCCAGCCTCTTACTCATCATTCTTTTATCCCAGCTTTGCAAATAAACAAGTTCCTGTAAGCACCACCCCCCTTCTTGTATAATTATCACTTCTGAAAACAAAGTAGTTAGACAGTCAGAGATATGGAATGGAATCTTGGAGGGCCTTCTGCCCCCTAGTGCCATTTACCACAGACTCAACTGCTATATATTCCATAAGTCATTACCACCTCATTGCATCTTTCTTGGACAAAACAGTCAAACCCAATCTAATCCAAATGTGCCTTATAATTTAGGACCTGGTGCTGGTGCTGGGGATGTCTTGATGTATGCTGTGAATGTGTTGCTTTGAATAATTAATAAATAAAACACTGATTGGCCAGTAGTCAGGCAGGAAGTATAGTGTAGGCAAGATAAGCAGAGAGGAGAATTCTGGGAGGTGGAAGGCTGAGTCAGGAGATGCTGCCAGCCACCACCACAAGAAGCAAGATGTAAAAGTACTGGTAAGCCACAAGCCATGTGGCAACTTATAGATTAATAGAAATGGGTTAATTTAAGATATAAGAACTAGATAGCAAGAAGCCTGCCATGGCCGTACAGTTTATAAGTAATAAAAGTCTCTGTGTGTTTATTTGGGTCTGAGTGGCTACAGGCCTGGGCAGGACTGGAGAAAACTCCAGCTACAACCTGGCCTGCTAAGATGAGAAGTGTGGAAGCATTGCAGATCCTGCACCCTACAACAGAGGAAGCCAGTGTGGGTGATTCACTAGGTGCCTGGTCAGGAAACAGTGGCCACACTGGGGAGTCTCATTGCCTAGAATCGGCCATGAGCTGAGCCTTGTTCCTTCTGCCTCTGGATCTCAATAAGCTATGGCTGTGGCTAGCCAGCCTTTTGAAGGCTCCTACTATGAGCAGCTTCAGTCACCTTCCTTCCTCCCACACTGCTTCCTGCTGGGGATGCGTGGGGCCAACCAATGAATTGGGCCAGCCAACAGCTAAGAGAGGGGTATCCCACAGCTGAACTTCAGAAGCTCCCCATTCTTCATTCTAAGGGCCGGGTCTCAGATACTGTAGCTGCAGGCATGCTCCTGTCTCAGGCCCCTGTAGGAGAAGATGAAGATCCATGAGTCACACAAGCACAAGACTGAGCTAGTCACAGAACACAGTCAGTGTCAAGGAACCATGAAGCAGAGATGGGAGAAGCAAACATGGAGTCCACATGCTGGGGTATGCCCAGAGGGAGCATTGGATTCATACACAGTGGGATACTCCAGGCTGGTCCCCCTGGAAGCTGATATGGACATATGGTTCTTGTACTGACCTCACAGTCCAAGCCCTTGCATGGCCACCCCCAAGAGAAAAGAAGAGCCTGGCTGCAATACCCTCTGGCACTTGGTTTCCATGATGACATCTCCACTCCTTGCACTCAGTTTTTGTAGCCACAGGGTGATCACTATGCTTTATAGAGGGATGACAGGCGAAAACTCAGAGAGTCACTGGGGTACTTGGGAGGGTTCCATCTCACCAGGGACTACTAGAGTCCCCCAGTCCACAGCATGGTCCCTCTGCTCAGGCAGCCATTAGCTCCAGTGTTACGACCTTGTGACAATTTTCTATGTTCTTTTCTTCCTGTATGTGAGAAATGAAGTATAAAAAAAGTTATGCTCTGCCTACTACCCACATTGCAGCTCTTTGGGAGAGATGTTGGCATTTAAATGCCAGTCTGCCAATGTCAGGAGGACACCAGCCTCAGGCTTGTCTTGTGGTCAGGGGTAAGGAAGACCGGGGGTCTTCTTCAGTTCTGATTTAATTAGAAGATTGCTTCCAGCGAAGTGCAAGGCCAGCAAGGTCAGCACTGAACATGCCCAAATCCACTGAGAAATAAGGAGCCAGATGGTTATCACACGTGTGTGTTCCTTATGAAAGGGGAAAGCATTCAGGAAGAGGCTGGAGCAGAAGCTGCTCCCAGCAGAGGTACTGTACATGTAGGAGCTATGCCATGGCTCTGCTTTTAAGGAAAAGTCACTGGAGAGGACAGTGGTTATTTGACTCAGGTGGGACAGAGACCACAGGGGTTGGGACGGGTGGCAGCTGCATCCTAGTTAAATGGAAAAATAGGCCATGCCTCATCTTGGGTCCTGGTTTCCAATGTGAGGCTTGAAAACTCCCAGAAGTGTAGCTGACCACAGGTGCAGTGAGTGACTGATGGGGTAAAGGCCAGAGCACCAGGGAACTGATGTAGTGGAAAAACCGAAAACACGGGCATGAAAAGAAAAAGAGCTTCCTCACTCTCGAATCTGGCCTTTCACCAGCTGAGCAACAAGGGCACATGCTTAAGACCTCTACTATTCCCAGCTGCAGTTTTCCAGAAACCCTTGTGCAAACCTGGTGGCCCCTGGTTTTACCTTATCAGATTAAAACACCATCGTACACACCTCTGGAGCCACCTTATAATCTCCATTATTCAAAAGGCAAATGAGAACAGAAGACGGGAGGGCCTCTTAGAAACCCACTGGGCAATGAGATTCAGAAAGCTCCCCAAATCTTATGCACAGTCATCACTATTATGCTCAATTTAGATCCTTTTTGGAGAAGCTCTCACCCAGGCCCTCAGGCATGGCTTATTCTTCTCTGAGTGATTTCTGTGTGTGTATACGTGTGTGTGGTGTGCACACGCGACGATTTCCTAAGGTTGGAAGTCATGGTTTGGTATCATTCCTTACTTTCCATCTGGTTTGAGGCAGCATCTCTTTGTTTACACCCACGTACTCCAGCCTAGGTGGCACTGGAGCTTCAGGAAATTCTCTTGTCTCTGCTCCCTGCCTCAGCAGATTAGCTCTGGGATTATAGATGCAGGCACCTGCATCTGACTTTAATGTGGATTCTGGGGGTCCAATTCAGGTCTCCAGACTTGTGAAACAGTCCCTTCATCCAACTGAGGTATCCCCCTAACTCCCCATGGTGCTTCGTTTTATGTCAACTCGACACAAGCTATAGTAATTTTAGAAGAGGAAATCTCAATTGGGAAAATACCCCCACAAGACTGGGAAGCTTATGGTGCATTTTATTTTTTAATTTGTGATTGATGTGGGAGGGCCAAACTCATTGTGGGCAGTGCCACCACTGGGCCGGTGGTCCCGAGTGCTATAAGGAAGCAGGCTGATGAAGCCACAAGGAGCAAGACAATAAGAAGGGTTCCTCCATGACCTCTGCATCAATTCCTGCCCTGAGTTTCTGCCTTGCTTCCCTGGATGATGGACTACAAGTTGTAAGATGAATAAAGCCAAGTTGCTCTTGGTCATGGTGCTTCAACATGTCAACAGAAATTATGAAGTCATCCCCTTTCATCTTAAAGAAATTCTACCTGTTTCACAGCAGCTCATCCCAATTTATTTTCCTGTGGCATGGCCAAGGATCTAGGTTCATTTGAATCAAAGTTCTTAAAAGATTAAAGGAAGTCCTCAGGCTACCAGGGACAGCTTGGAGTTGTGCCTCTGTCCCCGATGTTGCTGGCAGGTCCAGGCTCATATTGGAAACAGGAGGACATAGGGCCAGTTTATGCTTAGAAGGCATGGCACTGATATGGATATCCTGCAAGAGTTGGCTTAAATATGGCTGATACTTATATTTATGAGGCTATGAGTCAACACAAAATGGCTGACATCAGATGTTTGGAAAATATCAAAAACAAACAGTGATCTAATCATATAAGTATTCCTGGCAGAATGCTGTATTTGTGTGGGTTCTATGTAAGTGTAGCTTTGAGGTCAGAGGCCTGAGCACTTGGCCTTTACCCTCTCAACATGCCTGTGTGCATGTATCTCTAGGCCTGTCTCCCTGCTGTGTGTGTGTGTGTGTGTGTGTGTGTGTGTGTGTGTGTGTGTGTGTCTGTATGTGTGAGTGCCCATATGCATGTGGTATATGTGTGCCAGTGTATTCCTGGGTGCCTGCTGGCATCTGCCTTTTATAGCAGTTTATGTGGTGACTTTCACCCAGAGTGAATGAGGTTTCTCATATCAGTCTACAGCTCCTTGAATTCTATTCAACCTCCCAGCTTCCCATGACCCTCCTCCTTTCCTGGCATTAGAGCTTGGACCTCATTCCTCACTACTGTTCTGCCTTCGGTCTACTCCATTATAAATGTGGCCTCCAGACATGGGTCTCATCCCCTTGCACACAATTAGAGATCACTTCTCTAAACCACTGGTATACATTAGTCACGCAAGGACACTGGGCTACTCCCCTTCTGCCCTGGAGTCAAATGTAGCAATACTTGAAAAGCTCTGAGAAAAGGCTTATTAACCATCCCCAGGAAGATAGAGGGGCATGGAGTCCCGGAATCTCTGCCTTGATATCCATGTGCTCAAACCTTCAACATTCCTCCTTCCAGGTTCTCATATCCTGAGCACTACAGAGCATGTGTGGCTGTTGTAAAGGTGCTGGGCGTTGTCACTCTGTGTCCCCTTTTAATTTATGGTGATGTTATTCCAAAGTGCTAATGGTTAGAGCTAATATTCAATTAAGTAAAATCTCAAGCAGCTACTAAAAGCAGTGGAATTTGTAGCAGGCCATGGATGTGATTTCATAAAAGTAAGACAATTGTGAATGTACGGTGCTCTCTTTGCTTCTCTGTAGAACAAAGATCAAAATCAACTTGGGGAGGAAAGTGTTTATTTGGCTTACACCATGTCACTGTCTACCCCTGTCCATGTTACAGTCTATCCCTGAGGGAAGCGAAGGCAGGAACTCAAGCAGGAATGTGGAGGCAGGGACTGAAGCAGAGACACGGAGGAGTATTGCTTACTGGCTCGGTCTCCCTGGCTTGCTCAGCTACCTTTCTTCTATAAGCCAGGACCATCTGCCCAGGCTTGGCGCATCCCTGCCTCCCACCCCAGTTAGACCCTCCTCTCTCAATTAGCAATTGAGAAAATGCCCGGCACACATGCCTACAAGCCAACTGATGGAAGTAATTCCTCAATGGAGGCTCCCTCTTCCCAGGTGACTCTAGTGATTGTCAGGCTGACAAGTTAACCTGCACAGTTGGTCATCTGACCCTGCCAGCCAGATATCAGATGAGACATTGGGAGAGCAGTGCTGGTGTGCTGACGAGGCCCTGTTGAACAGGCTCCCTGTGAGCTGTCCCTCCCTGCTACAGTTAATATTGATCATCAACTTGACAGAATCTAGAGTCACCTGGGAGACAAACTTCTGGGCACATCTGTGAGAGCTTTCTAAATTAGGTTTAAGGGAGGTGGAACCATACCAGGGGCTGAGGTCCCAGGTTAAATAAAAAGTCGAAAGAGAGCTGAGCACCAGCACTCAGCACTTCCAGCTTCCCAACTGCATGTGTGGGAGCAGCTGCCTCATGCCCTGACACCAGGCCCTCCTCACCAGGACAGACTGTGCCCTGGAACTGAGCCAGAATAGCCCCTTCCTTCCTTCTTTCCTTCCTTCCTTCCTTCCTTCCTTCCTTCCTTCCTTCCTTCCTCCCTCCCTCCCTCCCTTTCTTCCTTAAGTTACCAAATCTCTTGTCCCAGCAACAAGCAACTAAAATGCACAGCAGATCACTACTGGGAATTTGGGAAAGTCTTCCTTTCCTCCATGGGCCTACATTTCCTTACCATAAGTCTGATTTCGTCTAAAACCACAAAGGCATCCAGATGAACCAACTCTGTAGAGATGTTTTCTTAGCCAACACATAAAACACCAAAGCCTAAACTCAGGCCTCTGTGCAGAAGCCTGGGTGATTTTATATTTGGTTAATTTATTTATGCTCAGGCTGGGCAGTGTGTGACCTGAAAATGACCTCGAACACAACACATGTGGACTTCAAGATGGCAGCTTTGCATGAGGACACCAGCCTTGAGCTGCTCATGGCCTGTGGGTCCTGCCACCTACCCGCTTCTATAATTTTTCTTTGTAGTCAGCATGTTTTAGGCATCTTTGCTTTCCAAACCTACAGCAATTTAGCGCATGCGCAGACAGGGTATAAAATGTGACCTAATTAAATTAGAAATATCCAGTTCATGGGGCAATATCAGAAGAAACTACTACAGTTTAGATACTTTGCAGAGCCTCATCAGTGACTCCCTGAATCTCACTGGCGGCTCTTCATTTAAATTTAAATTCCACTGATTATTTATTCTGTTTGTGACTGCAGAGTCCCTGCCATCTGCTCTCTGTTTGTGGACTTGGCAGTTGAGCATCCTCCTGCTCTCACATAATCCTCACCCCAACTTTTCTCAAATGTCAACAAACTTCTACACAGTGGAGTTAGAGGGAGAGGGTCTGCAATCAACCCTGTACGCGTGTGCACGTGTGTGCATGTGCACAAGTGCACACATGTGTGGAGGTCAGAGGGCAACCTCAAATGTTGTTCCTCAGAAGTTCTCCACCTTGTTTTCTGAGATAGGGTTTCTCAAGGGTCTAGGGCTTGCCAATCTGGATAGTCTGCTTGGTTAATGATCCCCAGGAATCCTATCTCTACCTCCTCCACCACAAGAATTCCAAGGGCACACCTCATGCCCTGCCTTTTATGTCAGTGCTGGGAATTGAACTCAGGTTTTCATGATTTCATGATAAGCACTCTACACCCTGAGATATAGCCTCAGCTCCTGCAGGAGACTTCAGGATTGTGAAAATAAATAATTGGATGCAGAGTTACCTGAAAATTCTCAATTTTGTCAGTTTTCATTGAGATCTTTGTTTTCAAAATTCATGAGTGGTGAATGCACCCATGGAATGGTAATAGCATTAAGAGTAGCCTTGTAGGCATGGAAAGTCGACTGCATTCCAGAACTTATACTAACCAAATATATCCATACAATCATGCATGTGACAAAGACGCTATAAATTAGCACAGAAGCCAGAGCCCAGTACACAGTGTGTGCACTCAAGAGCAAACCTTCTATGGTCACCTCAGGTTGGTCACCTACTGGCTACCTTCAGTTACTTCACTTCTCACTGACTTAGTTTGCTCACATGTAGGCAGGATAGAAGAAATAATACATCCTTCCAGGATGTGTATGCCTGGTGTGTACACATGCCATGGAAGTGTTAGCCTAGGAAAATACCTTCAAAGAAAGGCACACAGAATCTAGAATCGCCCAGTAGACAAACCTCTGAGCATGCTTGCAAAGAAATTTCTATATGAGTGAGTTCAGTGAGGTAGGAAGACCCACCCTGAATGTGGCAGTGCCTTTCCATTGGCTGGAGTTATGAACGAAAAGGAGCAGAGCCATGCTTTGGTAAAGAGATTAGTGCCCTTGTAAATGACCCTCCAGAGGGATCTTCTGCCCCGTTTCTGCCACAAAGGGCCACAACCTGACAGTCTCCAACCAAGAAGAGAGAGAGCCCTCATCAAGCACCAAATTTCTCAGTGCTCTGATTTTGGACTTTTCAGCTTCCAGAAATATGAGAAGAAAATGATCTTTTTTAAGTTAGCCAAGCCATGATATTTTGTCATAGCAGGCCTTAGTACATTCAGAGAGTAGCTAATTGCTACTTCAGTGGAAAGCCACTCTCTGCTGTAGGGAATGCTCCCCTGGGCCCCATCGTCACCTACCCACAGTGGCAGCAGCTCTTTCTCCTGCCTACTCCTCCCTTCTCTTTCTCTGGCATCCTTTACCTTTTATTAATCCTTCTTCCTCCTGCTTCCTCTTATCCATTTTTTGTTTTGTTTTGAGTGTGTTTATGTACGTGTGATGTGTGTGTGTTTCATGTGTATATCTACATGTACAAATGTGAACATCCATGCAAACATGTGGAGGCCAAATATTGGGATGCTATTGTATCACTCTCCACCTTACTCCCTTGAGAGAGTCTTTCAATAAACCCACCTTGAGCTCACCCTTTTTAGACTAGGTTGGTTTCCACAGTGCCCCAACAATCTTGCCTCTGCTGCCACTGCACACTGTTTCCCCAAAAACCTTCTTACCCATTTTTATTGTTCTCTTTATTCTTGCTGTGTGTGTGTGTGTGTGTGTGTGTGTGTGTGTGTGTGTGTGTGAGAGAGAGAGAGAAGAGAGAGAGAGAGAGAGAGAGAGAGAGAGAGAGTTGGAGAAGAGAGAGGAAGATTTGGTGAATGGTATAAAACTAACTAAAGCTACCTACAGTCAGTGTTTTCACTGTCATGAAACATTTTAAATGAAACTCCCCAAAAGAAATGTCTTCCATGATTTAGAGAACAAGTCAAGAATATCTTAGTTACCTTTGCACAGCTGTGACCAATGTATCCACAGGAAGAATACAAGGGAGGAAGGATTTATTTGATTCATAGTTTTGGCTCATCAAGAAGGGAAAGGCATGGTGGAGAAGGGTGTCTTACATCACCAGCAGGATCCAGAATGCAGGTATGTCAGTGGTGTATGCAAAGTCAGAGGAACTTCCAAAATCTGCAGCTAGGATGGCTGAAAACAAAAACAAAACAAAACACCAAAAACAAAAACAAAAAACCTCTTCCAGTTAGTAAACTATGCAGGAAAGGGCTTTGTCTTCAAGTGGAAAATCAGCAAGACAAGATTTTTGAAGAATGGGAAAAATCAAGAAAATGGGACACCAGCAAAAAAGACAAACTAATGATTTCCAATGACTGAGCTCAAATAGAGATCCGCAAATTGCCTAAGAAATACTCAAAATGTTCATTGTGTGGTCAATGAGCTGCTTGGGAGTACAAGTAGGCAAGTAATGAGGTCAGAGAATCAACACATGAACAAAAAACTAGTTCAATCAATAGAAATAAAACAAAATGAAATCTAAGAAATTCTAGAGCGGAAAACTTCAATTGTTGCTTGAGGTTTTTGCTCTTTTTGGTGGGGAGCCCTCCACCCAGCTTCCAAATAAATCACATACGGAGGCTTATTTTTAATTATAAATGCCTGGCTTTATCTTGGCTTAGTTTCTAGCCAGCTTTTCTTAATTTTAAATTATCCTGTCTACCTTTAGCCTCTGGGCTTTTCCTGTTCTCTTCCATAAATTTTACTCTTACTCAGTGGTTCACTGTGTAGCTGGGTGGCTCGCCCCTGGGGTCCTTCTCCTTCTCTGGCTGCTATCTCTCCAATCCCTCTCCCCAGATTTCTCCTTCTATTTATATTCTCTTCCTGCCAGCCCCGTCTATCCTTTCT
>NW_023411756.1:0-11763 GCF_903995425.1 Onychomys torridus | reverse complement strand
CCGGCAGAGATGCACATCCCATGCTCTGCAGACAATACCTACCCAAATAAGTACAAAATGAATAAAAATTTTAAAATATGTTTGTGGATTCCAGTGGTATTTCAGTTTGAAGAACCCTATTTTAGTCTATCAATCTATGCTCAGATGAGGAAGTTTGTACAGGGTCCTAACTCCTACACACATACAAAAGTCAGTAAAATGACTACTAATGAAATTCTGTTATACTTGTAGATTGGTGCCTGCCCCAAAGCCCTCAGTTAGGCTTTGTCCAGCATCTGATGATTGCAGATACTGAGGTCCACAGTCAAACATTAGACAGAGCTCAGGGAACCTCAAGTAAGAGAAGAAGGCAGGATTGTAGGAGCGTTCAAAGATATCAGATAATAGGAGCACATAGTTTCAACTAAACAGGGTCCATGGGTGTTTGCAGAGACTGAAGAGGCAATCACAAAACATGCATTGGTCTGTACTAAGTCCTCTGTATACATGCCTTGGTTGTTTAGCACAGAGGTTTTGTGGGAGTCTTAACAGAGGGAATGTGGGGAGTCTCTCACCTGTTTGATCTTGTGAAACTTTACTTCCTTCTGGGTTGGATCCTCCATCCTTGATATGAGGGTGTGTGCCTTCAATTATTACATCTTGGTATGTTGTGTCCAGTTGATATCCCCAGGACACCTGTGCTTTTCTGTTGTGTAAAAGGTATGGAAAGTGTTGTATTGAAATTTTAAAACAGATTGCTTTGAATCTGTAGATTGCTCTTTGTAGAATGGCCATTTTCCTATGTTAATCTTACTGACCAATGAGCATGGGAGATTTTTCCATTTTCTGATATCTTCTTCAATTTGTTCCTCAAAGACTTGAAGTTTTTATCATACAAGTCTTTCACTTGCTTTGTTAGAGTTACCCACAAGGTATTTTATATTATTTGAGGCTATTTTTGATAGGGTTTTTACTCTGATTTCTTCTTTCTCTGATTTATTTTTGTTCCTCTTAGTAACCTTTGGCAGATGACTAAGTAGTCATATCTATGACTATTCCTCATGGACTTTGGTCAGAGTGGCAGGTACTGCATCCCACAAACTTTCTGGTCTTGGGACGTTTTTGTTGGGGAGACTTTTAGTGATTATGCTCTTTTACTAGAGTTTAATGATCTGTTTAAAATACATATATGATCTTGATTTCATTTTGCTAAGTGGAACCTATTCTTTGGTATGTTTATCTTAGTGTTTAGATGGATCTGGAAGAGTGTTTCCAAGTAGGATTACATGAGATGCAAGGGAAAGACCACTAGTATAGTTTGCTGAGTCATCCTGGTACTGTGGGTCTGAATGGAATAAAGGCAGAAAAGAAGAGAGTCACCTTTAGCGGTTCCTGGCTTTGTTTCCCACTCATCATGTATGAGCTCTTCACCTGTGATCCATATTGTCTCATTCTCTCCATCTCTTTCTCTGTCTCTGTCTGGATCTCAGGGCCTAAAGACACACACCATTAATCCATATCTTGAGACTTGAAGGCACACACTAAATTCAGCCACCCCCTGCTGTTTTCTTTGACTGCTTGCCCTCACCTTGCAGCAAGTCCATTCCTTCCCTGTCTTTAGAGAATACTTCTCTGGAATGCCAACCTATATTGAATACCAGCTGAACTGTCCAACCTCCTGGACTAAAAAGTATTGGATTCCTGTATTTTTCCCTTCAAGGCTATCCATTGTGGGATTAGCAGGACTGCAGCCCTAACTCATACTAATAAATACCCCTCCTTCATATGTAGAAAGATTCATTCTTTATATTCCATTTTATATTTTGAGAACCATAGCACAACACTTTTTTATATGAGTGAATAAAATGTCCCAAATTATGCAACAGTTGTGAATAATGGTCAAAACTAGTTACCTATTGAACTAATGTTCAATCTAGAGAAAAATGGAGTGATTTTAACAGTCCCTAGTAGCCTAGATGGTTTTCTCTAAACTAACATTGAAATCTAGATAGCAAATTTGAGAGAGATATTCCATACCAGTTGAAGAAGGAACAGAGGGGAAAATGGAAACTGAAAATCTAAGAAAATCTTAGGGAGTGGCTGATGATAATGAAGACCACATGAGAATAGGAAGAAGCAAAGTACTAGAGAGGTCCCCAGAAATCCACAATGATACATCCACTGTAGACTACTGGCAATGGTGGAGAGAAAGCCTGATCTGACCTACACTGGTGATCAGATGGCCAAACACCCTAAAGGGCTTGCTGCAACTCTCATCCAATAACTGATGGAAATGGATTCAGAGATGCTCTGCCAGGCCCCAGGTGGAGCTCCAGGAGTCCAAATGTTGAGAAAGAGGAGGGACTGTCAGAGTGTGATTTGTTGAGACCAAGATTAAAAAAGCACAGGGACAAATATCCAAACTAATGGAAACACATGAACTATGAACTAAAAGCTGTGGAGTCCCCAACTGGATCAGGCCCTCTGGATAAGTGAGACAACTGAATAGCTTCAACTGTTTGGGAGGCACCCAGGCAGTGGGACCCGGACCTGTCCTTGGTGCATGTGCTGGCTGTTTGGAACCTTGGGCTTACACAGGGACACTTTGCTCAGCCTGGAAGTGGGGGACTGGACTTGCCTGTACAGAATCCCATCAGGTTGAATTGATTCCCCAGGGGAGTCTTCACCTTAGAGGACATAGGAACAGAGGGGAGGGGCTGGGAAAAGGTGAGGTTGGGAGTGGAAGTGGGGAGAACAGGAGAACGAATTGCTGATATGTAAAATTAAAACACAAATTTAGTAAATAACAAAAGAAAGGAATCTAATAAATATTTGTAATTGTAACCCCCAGGTTAAAGCAGAAAAGTATACCAGTTCTTCATTTTCAATAAGCTTCAACTTTTAAACCATCACAAGCAGATATGTCAGGGTACATGGCACTCAAAAGCTGGGGCTGCACACAGATAAGTGTCCAAAAATAATTCTACTGGTGGACCATCTCCAACTTCCATGTTTGCTTGGATGGAATGAGGAAAGTTGTTAAAAGTGCCACTTTCTCACCAGGAGCCAATGACAAACAGAAATGGTGTTTGAAAGTACACTGAATGGGGTTCATGAATTAGGCAAAGATTACCTGTAACCTTACTTACTGATGCCAACTGTCCAAAGAGCCCACTGTAGGCAAAGTTCCAGTTGTAGATCCTACATGCCAAATTAGAGAAAAACCGAATTATGAAGAGCCCAGGAGTCATCATGTTCGTGTTAATCTGACATGGGAATTCAAA
Source organism: Onychomys torridus (assembly GCF_903995425.1). NCBI lineage: Eukaryota > Metazoa > Chordata > Mammalia > Rodentia > Cricetidae > Onychomys > Onychomys torridus. The sequence continues at coordinate 8,500 of NW_023411756.1, read as the reverse complement.
AGGTTTGTCGTTGGAGATTTTATCTTCTCTCTTTGGCTTTGGCTTCTACTAGATGACAAGCTCACCCTCCTCTGCAAGGTGGCCATGTTTCAGGACTCCTATATCTCTGATCAGAGCAAGAAGCCAGGGATCCAGGTTACTGGTGCATGATGGCACATGACCTAGGAAAGCTGTGGCAAGGTTCCCAATTCACAGACTGCTGCCTGGTGGTAGCTAGCCAGGAAATGCAGGCTCACAAGGCCATCTTATCAGCTTGCTCTCCAGTTTTCAGAGCCATGTTTGAACATGACATGGAGGAGAGCAAAAGGAACCAGGTTGAGATCCATGTCCTCGAGCCACATGTACCATGAATTGTTAGAAAGTCTTATTAATAAAAACAATCCCAGTGCCAGTTATTGGGGTGAATGCTGGAAGATCAGAGCAGTAGAACAAGGCACAGCCACCTCACCTCATCAGTTCCTCAGCAGATCCTGTTTCCTCAGACTAGAAGCCTCTGAGTTCTCATCCAGAATGAATCTCAGCTGAGCTGCTGCTAAAAGCTTAAAAGCTTAACCAGGCTCTAGTTCCTGGTCCACACACTTATATGCCTTTCTGCTTCCTGTATCACCTCCTGGGATTAAAGACATGTGTCACCTTGTCTGGCTGTTTACAGTGTAGTTTTGAAATCACTGAGATCTGGATGGATCTCTGCCTCCAGAATGCTAGGATTAAAGGTGTGTGTGTGTGCCACCATTTTCTGGCTTCTGTGTCTATCTAGTGGCTGTTCTGTCTTCTGACCCCAGATAAGTTTATTAGGATGCACAATATATTGGGGGACACAATATATCACCACATTTCCCTCTTTTTCTCTAAAAAAATAAAAGAAGGTTACAGTCAAGAATTACATTAACAATGTCCAGTCCATTAACATTTGACAAATTCAGATACAAATTTATCATTACTTATCCTATTTAAAATAAGTAGTTCCTTTAAAAAAGTAGATTCAGAGTTAGGGATATATCTCAGTGGTAGAGTGCTTGCCTAGCAAGTACAAGGCAGCAGCTTCACAACATACTCTCGTGTCTGTGGCTGTCTGTCATTTGCCGAATCCCACTTATCCTGAGTACCTTCACCCTGTTCTCCCTCGGTCTGGTGGTCTAGCTGAGATCCAGTCCGCGGCAGAGGTCAGTATGTATTGTAAGAGGAAATAAAAAATAAAAAAATAAAGAGGAAAAAATAATGAAAAATTGGAGAGAAAGACATTCACGGAAGAAATATTTGTACTGCTCTGCAGAGCAAAGAATGTGAAAAGCCATGTGTCCCATGTAAAAGACCATCAAAAGGTGACTTAACCAGAACAGGAGTTCAGTAATCAAATGCATAGGATGATTCATTCTCTGGACTGTGCTTTAATAATATGGCTTGCCTGGAGATCACCAGAAAAAGCCAGTTACAACACACAAGTCATGCAATGTTAGCACATGCCTTTAATCCCATCACTTGGCAGGCAGGATCCCTGTGAGTTCCAATCCACATTGGAAACAGAGCCAGGTGTGGTGGCACACACCTTAATTCCAACACCAGTTAACCATGGAGGTCTGGAAGTCTATACAGATAAACAGGACATCACAGAGCTTGGAAGGAAAAGGAAGTGATATAGCCGAACAGAGAGAGCAAACCAGATGGCAGAACAGCAAGGCATAAAGGCATAGGTAGACAGGAAGTAACTCGCATCTGGATGCTGCAGAGTTGGTGAGGTAAGTTTGTCTGCTGTATTTTCCTATTTCTCTGATCTCTGTTAGGCGCTCACCCCTGTATTTGGCTCTTGTCTTCTTTTAATAAGACGTTCATAGCCAGAGAGGTGCAATGGAGGCCTACAACCTTGATATCCATAGATCTTACCATGTTCACCATTTCCTGAAGTAGCTGGCATGTTACAAAGATAGAATGTCATTTGAAGACAGTTACAGAGCCAATGATGTGGCATCACTCTGGATGGCTGGGGTAGGATTCTCCAGGAGGCAGTATATGCTTTGAACCAGCATACCATATATGATATGGATTTTCCATGGGTCCATGCACCAGGTGGTAGAAAAGGGAATAGTTTCAGTCACTATCACCCCCAATGACCTTCTGGGAAATATTTACTTCCTGTTCCCATGACTCTAAGTTCTGCTGGCCTAGAAATTTTGCTTCCAGGGTGATAGTGTGGAGCTCTGCTCCTAACTGGTTCCACAACAAACATTCCATTGAACTGGAAGCTCAGGCTTCTCCCAGGCCTCTTTGGGCTTCTCATGTGCTTAAGTCAACAACCTAAAAAATAAATAACAGTGATAGGAGAGGTGATTGATCAAGATTACCAAGGTGAAATTGGATTTCTGCTCCACAATGGAAGTAAGAAAGATTATGGCTGTTGGGCAGGAAATCCTTTAGGACTACTCTAGATTCCACCTTGTTTTATAATTGAAGACAATGTGAGACTGCAACATTTTAATGCAGACAGATAACAAAAGACACAGACCCACCCTAAAGAACATACAGGTCACACTTCCATGACAAGAGCCAAAGATGGGTAGTTTCACTCTCACTGAATGAGAGTAAAGGCCATGTATTTAAAATTTAGTCAAATTATGTAAGCTTTGATTCTACCATAATAGGATCCTCTCTAAAATCAGATTTGAGAGAAGACCCAGGAAAAAAAGGAGAAATGGGGTTTTTATATCCCTCCAAAATAGCGGAAAGGATTTCCAGGGCTTGAGAGTTCCAGAGGAACTTTGATGATGTAGGTCCTTGGCACAACAACATCTTAGTTTCTGAGGGTAGAGGTCTGGCTATATGGTGTGGAATACCTCCAATTCCAGAATCTTAAGTTTTACAGTAAATAGAAACAAAATTCTTTTGACTCTGTAAAAAGATGGTTTCTGATATTAAGATGGAGTCAGACTGGACCATCAGTCGTAGAAGAAGGTAATTACAAATACTAGCTAAGGCATGTGAACAATTTCAGAAAGAAGGATTAGAGTTGACATGAGTTATTTTGTTGTATTTTGTTAAGAATGTGCTCATACAGATATTTGTGTTTTCTTCTTATTTCTTTATCATATGATGTGACAACAATGATTATTATATTTCAGTTTGAGACACTGAAAGAATATCTCTCAAGGAATCTTGCTACCTATTCTAAATTAATAATGACTTTTTGTTGTATGGGGACATTTATAGCATGTTCGGTAAAATTGTAACCTAGTTAAATATATATTGCATTTGCAATTGTATGTATGATAAATAAATTATGTTTAGTTATAAGCTAGTTATTGTTTTCATTTAGAAATTAATCACAGCATAAGGACATATGATTGAGTGTCAGGTTGACAAGAGGTAGACTCATAAAGGCTATCCTTGACTATCAACTTGACTATATTTGAGATGAACTAAAATCTGAAAATGAAATGCATACCAGTTAGGGCTTTTTTTTCTTTATTATTATGTGTTTTCAATTTTATACATCAGCCATGGGTTCCCCTGTCTTCCCGCCTCCCGCCCCTACCCCCACCTTCCCCCCAGCCCCTCCCCTCCATTCCCATGTCCTCCAGGATCAAGGCACCCCTGGGGATTCATTTAAACCTGGTGGATTCAGTACAGGCAGGTCCTGTCACCTCCTTCCAGACTGAGCAAAGTGTCCCTGTATAAGCCCAAGGTTTCAAACAGCCAGCTCATGCACTAAGGACAGATCCTGGTCCCACAGACTGGGTGCCTCCCAAACAGATCAAGCTATTCAATGGTCTCACTTATTCAGAGGGCCTGATGCAGCTGGGGGCTCCACGGCCTTTGGTTCATAATTCATGTGCTTTCCTTCAATTGGCTATTTGTCCATGTGCTTTTTTGCAATCTTGGATTCAACAATTCATGCTCTTGCAGTCCCTCCTCTTTCTCAACAGTTGGACACATGGAGCTCCACCTGGGGCCTGGCTGAGGATCTCTGCATCCACTTCCAGAAGTTATTGGATGAGAGCTCCAAGATGACTGTGCTACGAACAACTCAGGCCTGTGGGAGCTACTGCTAATTGCAATAGCTACAAGCAACTGCAAATAGGCTGCTTTTAGCTTAAACGCCAGCGCACGTGGTAGGTCGGAGCTTAAGGAAGCTGGAGCCCAGGCTCGACTCAGCTCACATGGGAACATTGAAGTGGTCGGATTCAAGCTTTTAGCCAGAACGTGGCTACACTTTCTTGCTTTCTCTCTCTCTTTCTCTCTGGATTCCCACCTTGGACGCTATGTAGCTGTTTGGAAATTCCCTTGGATTTCTACTGTTCTACGAGGAATTGGTAAGTCATTTATATCAGATATTTTAGAGGAAACTATTTAAAGGAGATTTTTTTTCCATATTAAAAAAAATGGGGTTTATATGTACATTGGAAGAAAATTGGGCTTTGTTTGAAATTTTAGGCAGTATGGTAGTGGAACAACTATATGAGAAGATTAATGTTGATCGAATTATGTATATTATTATTCTTCTTATCCTTATTTTACAATTTAAAAAGACAATCAATTTAAGTGCCAGGATAAAAATTTTAGAAAACCTTGTTAAACCTGTTAAAATGAATTATAGAGAAATTCAGATTCAGACAGAAGAAATTAACGGTGAAGTTGTTTCAGGATTGGATTATAAGGTTACAGAAAGAAAGCCTGTTTTCACACAATCACCCTTAATTTATCCGTTAACCATACAACAGCAACCTGGTCAAGTGAATACGCAAAATAATTGGACTCCAGTTGAAATGTTAGACTTACGAAGGTTTAAGGAAGCAATAGTATCTTATGGCATGCATTCTCCATATGTAAAGCAAATGTTAAACTCCTGGTCAACTTATAATAGGATTATACCACAGGACTGGCTGGAGCTGGCACAGGTGGTTCTGGAACCTGGACAGCAGCTCCAGTGGCAAATGTGGTTTAAAGAGGAAGCTAAAAGCATAGCAAAACCATGTAGGGATAGACGTATACAAATTTTCCAGGATCAGCTTGTTGGAGAAGGCCAATATGCCTCAGTACAAACACAATGTTTATATGATATGCAAACTCTAATTCTATGTTGAATGGCAGCCTTGAATGCATGGGAAAGAGTTGAGGAACCAGGGAAGAAAACTGAGTCATTTACAAAGGTTATACAGGGCCCAAAAAAATCTTTCACAGATTTCTTACAAAGACTGACTTCAGCAGTAAAGAAAATGGTCCCAAATTCAGAAGCTAGCCAGATAATAATTGAATCTTTGGCTTTTGAGAACGCAAATGAAGCATGCAAGAGAATAATCAGGCCATTAAAGGCGAGATCTGCACCCTTGGATGATTGGATTAGAGACATGGTTAATGTTGAGGCTCATGATCATGATAATATGTGGGTAGGAGAAGCAATTTCAAGAGGTTTGAGGAATGTCAGATGTTTTGGATGTGGAAAGCAAGGAAATTTGAAAAGGGACTGTAAACAGCGCACTTCTAGAAACAATGTTTCTTCAAGGAACAATGGCAACAGAATGGCCTTTCCTTCAGGAGTACGTAGAAGGTGTGGTAAGGGAAGACATTGGACCAATTAATGTAGATCAACAAGGGACAGACAAGGTAATACTTTGCCTCAGTCATCGGGAAACTTCCCAGAGGGGCCTCAGGCAGGGCCCTACAGTGAATCCAGTACAAACCTTTCTTGCAATTGTAGACGAGACCCCTACTCAGAGCAGTTAAATAACCAAATGCCTATTGGAATAAACCCAGGCTACTCAGAGTAATGGAACAGCTAAGACAGAGAGAACAGAAAATTCAGGAGAAACCGTAAAGAAAATTTTTTGGCAAACTTCTATAAATGAACAAAGACCAAAATTAATAATAAAAATAAATGGTGTTTTGTCATCTGGTCTGGTAGACACACATGCTGATGTTACCATAATTGCACCAGAATTTTGGCATCCATCTTGGCCTCTTCAGAAGGTAAATGTTAGGAATTGGAACATTATCTCAAGTTAAACAGAGTGCAAGATGGCTCGAATATATAGGCCCAGAAGTACAGAGAGTCAGATTAAAACCATGTGTGGCTAACATAGACATGAATCTGTGGGGTCGAGACCTGTTACAACAATGGAATACTCAGATTAACATCTCTCCAACCTCAGAAATAAATCATAAACTAGCACATGTTTCTGAGAGAAATATTAGAAGGTATTATTCTAATGAGTGGTTACCAGCCATCCATATTATACAAGAACAGGGCAGAAAAACTGATGATCTTCCAAAGGCACCAACAGCTCTACCTTTAAAATGGTTAACAGACAAGCCTGTATGGGTTCATCAATGGCCTTTAACAACCGAGAAACTCCAGGCTTTAGAAGAGCTGGTAGAAGAACAGTTAAATGCTCACCATATTGAAGAATCTACTAGCGCATGGAATTCTCCTGTATTTGTTATTAAAAAGAAATCTGGTAAATGGAGAATGGTAACAGCCCTTAGAGCAATTAACAAAGTAATTCAGCCAATAAGCTCTCTACAATCTGGAACTCCTTTGCCTACTCTGTTACCTAAAGGATGGCCTCTCATAGTTATCGATTTAAAAGACTGTTTCTTTTCAATACCCCTACAAGAAAAAGACAGAGAAAGATTTGCTTTCATGGTGCCTACTTACTATAATTCTCAACCAGTTAGAAGATTTCAATCGAGAGTCCTCCCACAGGGAATATTGAATAGTCCAACCCTGTGCCAATATTTTGTACAACAGCCCTTGGAAGTGATACGTAAAAAAAATTCCTAAATCTTTAATTTATCATTATATGGATGATATTTTACTAGCTGACTCAAATGCAGATACTTTAGAAAGAATGTTTGAAGAAGTAAAGAAAATATTTTCTTGCTGGGGATTACAAATTCCTCCTGAAGAGATACAAAGAGGAGATCCTATTCATTATTTAGGATATAAAATAGAGCTACAAAAATTAGACCCCAAAAGGTACAAATTAGGAGAGATCCCCTACAGACTATTAATAACTTTCAAAGATTATTTGGGGACATTTCTCATCTACAAACTATTTTTTGTGTAAAAAATGATGAACTGAATAATTTGCTCAAAACCTTAGAAGGTGACAAGGACTTAAATAGTCCAAGAGAATTATCACCTGAAGCTGTGAAAGAATTGGCCTTGGTAGAAAAAAAAAAGTACATGAAGGACATGTAGATCATATTGATCCAAAGCTGGTTTGCATTTTGGTTATTTTACCTTCTAGGCATTCTCCTACAGGAATATTAATGCAGAGAGATGATATTATATTGGAATGGATTTTTTTACCAAATAAACCAAATAAAAAATTATAAACTTATGTGGAAAAAATCTCTAACTTAATTTTGAAAGGAAAATTGAGACTTTGTCAATTAGCAGGAATAGACCCAGCAGAAATTGTTGTACCTTTAACTAAAAAGGACATTGAAAAATTATGGACAGAAAGTGAACCTTGGCAATGAGCTTGCAGTAATTTTTTGGGAGAAATTAACAGCAAATATCCTAAAAGCAATAGAATTGATCTTATAAAGAGAGCTGATTGGATCTTGCCTCGATTGTACGTGAAAAACCCATATCTGGAGTTTTGACATTTTATACAGATGCCAACAAACAAGGAAAGGCAGGTTACAAATCAGAAAATTTAAGTAAAGTGGTTCAAAGTCCTTATAATTCAGTTCAAAAATCGGAATTGCTATTAATGTTTGTATTAATGGATTTTTTCAGAACCTCTCATTATAGTTACTGACTCTCAGTATGCTGAAAGAGTGGTATTACATATTGAGACTGCAGAATTTATCCCTGATGCTTCAGAATTAACTTCACTATTTATTCAATTACAAGATACAATCAGAGAAAGGAGTCATCCTTTATATATAACTCACATCTGATCCCATACTGGTCTGCCAGGCCCTCTAGCATGAGGTAATGATGAGATTGATAAATTATTGATAGGAAATGTGCTGTAGTCCACAGAATTTCATAAGAAACACCATGTCAATAGTAAAGGTTTAGAAAGGATTTTTCCATAACCTGGCAACAAACCAAGGAAATTGTAAAGAAATGTCCTACTTGTTCCTTCTACAATCAGACACCATTACCAGCAGGATGTAACCCAAAGGGTACTCAGAGGAATGAAATCTGGCAGATGGATGTGTTTCACTTTGCAGAATTTGGACAATTGAAATATGTACACCATACTATCGATACTTATTCAGGATTTCAATGGGCAACTGCTTTGAGTTCTGAAAAAGCTGATTCTGTAATCACTCATTTGCTAGAAGTTATGGCCATCATGGGTATACCTGCGCAAATTAAAACTGACAGTGCTCCAGCATATGTCTCTATTAAAATGAAACAGGTTTTTGCTTATTATAATATAAAGCATATTACAGGTATACCACATAATCCTACAGGCCAAGCAGTTATTGAAAGATCCAACAGAACTCTAAAGGACGATAAATAAACAGAAAGCGGGATCTCTCTCCT
>NW_023411755.1:0-4640 GCF_903995425.1 Onychomys torridus | reverse complement strand
ACATTTCCCACAATGCCTGTATCTGCTTGATAAGAATGAAATTTCCCACTGTTCCTTTATTTACATCATCAGAATTCATTTCCCATGGTGCCTTTTTCAGTGTCATGAAGACTACATTTCCCACATTTCCTTTCTGCATCTAAGCAGAACTGAATTACCTAAACTTCCTTTCTTTGTGTCATTAGAACTACATTTCCCACAGTTCCTATATGTACATCATCAGAACTACATTTATCACAGTGCCTTTCTCTATGACATGTGAACAACATTTCCAACATTCCTTTCTGTATGTCACAGAACTACATGTACACACTTCATTTCTATATGACATCACAGTTACATTTCCCACAGAACATTACCCACATTGCCTTTTCTGTTTCATCAGAACTACATTTCCCACAGTGCCTGTCTCTATGACATCAGAACTACATTGCCAACTTGCCTTTATCTACATCATCTATACTAGTTTTCCCAGTTCTTTTCTCTATGTCATCAGAACTACATTTCCCACAGTTCATTTATCTACATCATCAGAACATTTCCCACACTTCTTTCTCTATGTCAGAGTACTACATTTTTCACAGTTTCTTTTTATGTCATCAGAACTACATTTCCCATAGTGCCTTTCTCTATCTCATCAGAACTATATTACCCAAAGTTCCTTTCACTATGTCATCAGAACTACATTTCCCACAGTGTCTTTCTCAGTGTCGTCTGAAATATATTTCCCATAGTAGCCTGTTTCTATGATAACAGAACAACATATCCCACACTTCCATTCACTATGTCATGAGAACTACATTGTCCACAGTACCATTCTGCTTGTCATCATAACTACATTTCCTACTGTTTCTTTCTCTATGTCCTCAGAACTACATTTCTCACAGTTCCTTTCCTCATGATATTAGAACTGCATTACCCATACTTGCTTTCTCTATGTAATTATCACTACATATCCCACAGTGCCTTACTGTATGTGACAGAACTACATTTTGCCCAGTGACATTGTCTGCTTCATCAGACTGATATTTCTCAACATGGCTTTCTCTCTGTCATCAGAACTGTATTTTCCACAGAGCATTTCCCTATGTCATTAGAACTACATTTCCAACACTGCCTTTCTCTGCCTCAACAGAACTACATTTCCCACAATTCTTTTATTTACATCATCAGAACTGCATTTCCCACACTTCCTTTTTCTATGTAATCAGAACTACATTTCCTACAGAGCCTTTTTGTGCATCATCAGAACTACATTTCCCACAGTGTCTTTCATTATGCCATAAGAACTAGATTTCCCATTGTCTTTCTCTATGTAATCAACACCCTTTTCCAATAGTGTCTGCATCTAGGTCATCAGAACATCATTTCCCACAGTTCCATTTCTACTCATCAGAACTACATTTTCCACAGTTCTTTTCACCCTGTCATCAGAACATCATTCCCACAGTGCCATTCTCTGCTTCATCAGAACTACACTTTCCAAAGTACTTTTCTGTATATTATCATGAATATATTTCCCATAGTGACTTTCATTTCTTCATCATGACTACCTATTCCAAAGTTCCTTTATTTACAATATCAGAGCTACATTTCTCACAGTGCCTTTTCTGTGTCCCCAAAACTATATTTCCCAAGGTGCCTTTTTCCATTTCATCACAATTACATTTCACACAGTCCCTTTCTCTATTGCACCAGAAATACATAAAAGTCTCATATACAAAATATACATATTAAAATCAAGATATCAGGTAATAAAACAAATATAGTCAACTGATAAAGTTCTAATATACAAACTATATATATACTGATATCAAAAAATTAGAAACAATGAAATTCTCACTGGTAGGTCTAAGATAGAAATTAAATATATTGAATGGAATAAATCAGATACATAAAACAAAAATTCTAATCTGTTAAAATTCTAACATCTAAAATATATACATGGAACCAAAAAATTAGAAAAAAATATTTCTCTTCAGTAATGGTCCAATATCCAAAATATACTTAAAAACAAAAGAAATCAGATAAATAGAACAAAAACTCACATCTGATAATAGTCACATAACCAAAATATACACAGTGAATATAATTAGTTAAATAAAACAAAAGTTCTCACCTGATAAAGGCCTAATATCAGATATATAGTCATTTTTTTCCTCTGCTGAGTAGTACTCCATTGTGTATAAGTACCATATTTTATTTATTCTTCAGTTGAAGGGCATCTAGGTTGTTTCCAGGTTCTGGCTATTACAAACAATGCTGCTACAAACATAGCTGTGCATGTGCCCTTGTGGTATGATTGAGCATTCCTTGGGTATATGTATGTAATCACTCATAAGTAGATACTTGATGTAAAGCAAATGATAACCAGACTGCAACTCACAACTTCCGGGAGGCCACCTAGTAAAGAGGACCCTGAGAAAGACACAGGAATTGCCCAGTGACAGACAAATAGATGAGATCTACAAGAGGAAACCCATACAGATAGCTGGGGGGGTGGGGGAGGGTGAAGGACAAGGGTCAGGGGAAAGAGCTTAGGGGAACAATAGGTCTCAGCTGGATCAGGAAGGAAGGAGGAAAATAATGAAAGAGATACAATAATAAATGATAACCCCATGGGAATAGGAAGAAGCAAAGTGCTAGAGAGGTCCCCAGAAATCCACAAAGATACCACCACAATAGACTATTGGAAATGGTCGAGAGAGTGCCTGAACTGACCTACTCTGGTGATTGGATGGCCAAAGACCCTAACTGTCATGATAGAAACTCTCATCTATCTGATGGAAGCAGATGCAGAGATCCACACCCAAGCCTGAGGTGGAGATCTGGGTGTCCAATCAGTGAGAGAGAGTAGGATTATATGAGCAAGAGATATTGAAACCATGGTTGGAAAAAGCACAGGGACAAATAGCCTACCTAGTGGAAGCACATGAACTATGAAACAATAGCTGAGGAGCCCACAATTGGATCAGGTCCTCTAGATAAGGGAGAAAGTTGATTAGCTTGAACTGTTTGGGAGGCCCCCAGGCAGTGTGGCTAGGACATGTTCTTTTTGCCTGAGCTGGCTTTGTGGAGCCTGGGGCCTATGCAGGGACACTTTGCTCCACCTGCATGAAGGCAGGTGGTGACTGGACCTCCCTTGACTGAATCTACCAGGCTGAACTGAAACCTCAGGGGAGTCCTTGCCCTGCAGGAGATGCAAATGGGGGTGGAATGGGAGGAGGGCAGGGAAGCAGGAGGAGGGATTACCAGGGAATCTGTAGATGATATATAAAATTAAATTAATTATAAAATAAAAATAACACAAATTACTGTGGTGCTCTCATCAAAGTGCTAAAATAAATCTGTTTTTGCAAGCTTTGCTGACCCTGATTTCTGACCCCAGCATGTAACACGATGCTCTTAAATTCTGATTTTTTTCACTGAAAAACTTTTACAACTTCCAAACATATTCTTTTACAGAAGTTTATTTTTTTTAAATACCCCCATTTTAATTGGGGTGGTTAACTTCCACTCAACCAAGAAAAGAAGAATGAGAATAAAAATAGAAAGACAAGAAGAAAATAACTGGACTCAGTGTACACTACATGAGTTCAAGTAAGTCACCAAAATAGTTTATGTGTTTCTATTAAAATATACCAATGGCAGAGGTGGCATTTATTTGTTATTAGATTAGCCAGATAAGGGTAGATTTCTGAGATTGGAACAGGCAAACACAACTCTATATTTAGGATCAAACATATTGATTTGTACCTTCCCTCTCCATCTTCTTTGGTTTTATTATCTGAAAGTGGTTAATGAATAGCTAGCTGGTGAGTCATTCCAAATGGCAAAGGACAGGAGCCACAGAAAATATTTGGTAAGAGTCATGAAGAGAAGTGTTAATTTTTTTTCAATCAAGTGAAGTGATTCTCTGCTTTAATGCATCATTTTCAGCATTTTTGATAAGTTTAGGATCTGATTCCTCTGTTCCCAAAAAGAGATGTTCACCAAAAAGAGATGTGCAGCTTAGCTCATATACATGCTAGCTCATCACCCCCACCCAAAAAAACATGCAAACAAACAAAGTCCCAGTTGTTAAAGAAGACATTTTGTAGTTCATGCCTTGTGATAAGACCCATATCCATGGGGCATCCCTATCCATCTTTCTCTAGGTAGAAGAAACTGACATGCTGAGAGGCTAAAGTGCCAAAGACATAACCAAGAATTTCCTGGGTGTTCATGCAGTTCTGCCCTTGATTTGCACTCTGTTCCTCAGAATTGTATTCTAAACCTATACCTGTGGTTATTTCAGTTCCTAGCCCAAGACCTTATTCTCTTGGATAACCTTGGATAGCTCAAAAGGGCCTGTTACATGTCCTTGGAGAAGAACAAAATCAAAGTGACTTTTCACATCTGATAAGGTCTATTTACTTTTGAAGGAGGAAATTTGTCAAAGATCTGTTTACAGAACTCTTAATGAAGAGGCACAGAAGTTAGAGGGACACCGAGAAATTTTGATGGGGATGTGTGTACATCAGCCCTGGAGTTAATATTCAAACTAAGGTAATAAGTGCACACATTGCCAGTCATTACTTATACCCCTTCATACCTGCAATTTATGGTGCTACTTTGCTCTCAGCTTTAAGGAGTTTCTT